>NC_044004.1:19015848-19318113 GCF_900496995.4 Aquila chrysaetos chrysaetos
AGTAAGTAGGGGAAGTAAATATCAGAAGTTGTCTCCTTGGGGGAGATGAAACAGACCAGAACCCCATCTCTTTCTCATACCCAGGTTATTCTCATAAAATCCTCTAGGTTATCACCTAAAATTACAAGAGTAAAACTGAGCAATAAGATTCTAGTATTCTTCCATTTCATAGTAGATGAGACAATTTCCTTTTATTCAAAGTCCCATTCTATATGTGATGCCTAATAACCAAACCGCAACAGGAAGGAGACCCTTGTGTTCATGAACTGCATCACTGCTATTCACCACAGAGGAAAGCTGAGAGTTCTCTGATCAACTCTCTGCTTACTCCGGTCTAATATTTTTGTTCTCCTTTCCAAAAAAGGTTAATTATAAACTAGTAAGTTTGCAAAAGGTATTGTATTGATAACTTGGAGTGTAGTGCTCTTTATCCATCTATTTCTTTGACATCTCTTCATTTGCAATTACAGTATTTACCACTTTGATCTCTGTGGATGTAAAGCACTAGACAAGCAGATTATCATCAGGAGTGACAATTAGTCTTGAGAAAAGAAGCTCTTCAGCAGACACTGACCTGGGAACACGAGAAGGTTTTTCAGCAACAATGGACCAGCCTTCAGAAGATGATTCAGAGATGTCAAGACTGCTTAAAGCAGGCAACTAAGGGCTGAAGGCACCTATTACAAATTCCCTTGGCTAGCAAGTTTCCTTTCTTACCTACCTATTTCTGTTTTTTAAAACTGTATACAGAACTTGAGGCTTCTAGGATGAAAAAAAACAGAAGGGGAAGAGTTTTCCTCTTATTTATTCTGCCCAGTAGTGGCTTGCCGACCAGTCATGCAGGATGCACAACCTGGTCAGGTGCTCACATGCGCACAGCTTCAAATCAACTACAATAACATGCTGCTGCCTACAAATGACTTGCTAGTGCTGTTAGAGCAGAAATATTTAATCAAGGAAAACTTCACTGGAGTTCTGTGTTAAAGATTTCTATCTACTGCTCACTCGCCTGAATACGAGTAGTTGTTTAAACAGCTGTTTTAATTCAATTTATCTTGTTATATATGAAGACATAATTGAACAAATTACTTCTAAGGAATGCCTGAAATTGCTAATATTAAAATTTCTATCATCTCTTTTTCTTTTGCACACTGTCAGCTCTGGCTAATCATTTCACATATGGGTCCATGATTGCTTTCGTACTTCATAATTCTGTGCATAACTCTCTTTGACATCAAGACTGATCTTAAGAAAAGAAAAATTGCAGAAAAGCCCCTATGTTTATTACAAGCTATATCTAGTATGAAGTGCTAGTGATTATGAATCCTCTGAAATGAATATTCCTCTGTTTCCATACACAAACACCACTGTGAAGAGGGACATCACTGTGGAAATGCAGAAATTCCCAGCAGATCGTAGCCTGGATGACAAAACAGCTTCAGTGGCTGCTCATTTCAGAGCAACCACAAGTAACTTCCACTGCGTTTTCAATCATATCCAGTCCTTCTCAAAAAAGGTTGTAAACATCACAAGCAACTCCCTATGTGCCTGTGGTTTTGCTCTGTTTTCTAGCTTATGAATGGAAAGTTGTCAATAGCCAGAATTATTAAAATGGGATTAGAAGCTGCTTTGACATTTTAGAGGAATCAAGTGTTCCAGTAATTTAACTCAATTATTACAATTTTAGATGTAAAGTTCTACTACTGCTACTCTCAGGGCTCCTAAACAAGGAGATTAGATACGATATCAATAACATAGAAACATGGAATCCACATTTCACAGTAACATATATGATTACTTCTATGCCTTCTTTTTTCTTCCTGCTAGTGGTACTAACTGCTGTAAGAGTATTTCCTAAAAAACAGGGTATTCTTATGTAAATCTTTTTGATCACTCACAACCTTCACAATTCTTCTCTGAACCTTATCCCTAATGGTGTAGGTTTCAATGCTTGCACTGATGAAGAGGAGTTTATTTTGCTGTTGGATTAATAAGTGATTTAGCTTTGGAAAATCAATCACAATCTTTTCAGAAAAGTACTAGAAGTATACTGAAATCATATAAACTGATATCCTGAATATTGCATAATCTTAAGATGCTAACATACTTACATTCAACGCGCTCAGTTCTTGTATCTCATTTCAATTGTGAATGACTTTTGGAAAAACTTGCCATACAAGAAGAAATATGATTGATTTTAAATTTATATCTAGATATATCTAGGAACAAGCTTTCCTGATTAGGTATCAATACACTACTCCTTACACCTTACATATTACCGTTTTAAAAAAATCAGTAAAGTTTATTTAAGAGGATATAACCCAATTTACGAAGAGTTAAATATTTAACCTAGAGACAAAGTCTGTGCAATCCACAACCCATGAGAGTGAATAAATCTGTTCTGCTACTTATCACTTCAGGAGCTGTCATACAGTATTAAAAACCTCTATTTGAAAATACTTTTATAACAACAGTAAACCCACTCAGCAGTTAAAGGCAACTAGGCAAAACCACAGAAAGCATACTGTGATCTAAGTGAGTGCAATACATCATAAAATAATATTTAACCTAGAGATAAAGTCTCTGCAACCCACAACCTACAAAAGTGTATAAATCTATGCTGCTACTTATCACTTCAAGAGCTGTCATACAATATTAAAAACATCTATTTGAAAATACTTCTCCTACAACAACAACAGAATCACTCAGCAGTTGAAGGCAACTGGGCAAAACCACAGAAAGCATACTTTTATCTAAGTGAGTGCAGTACATCATAAAATAAGTATAAGCAAGTATATACAATTTTAATTCTGAAAATATTTTATTATTTTCATCGATACTGAAAGTAATTGCATACTATTATTATTATACAGATAATTTGTATTGAAGAGTCTGAAGAAAGCAGAATTTTACTTACACTTATGATAGTTATTATGACACTGAAAAGAGGAAAATGAGATTTTGCTATTGATTTACATAAAATGCACCCGATTCTTCCGAATTAATGTGGAAATGGTTCACAAAGTTCAGAATCATGACAACCCAGTGTAGGAAGGAAGATACTTTAGCTTCAAGCTTTTGTTACCATGACAGGGACTAATTCTGAAACCTAGATCTCTACCAAAGCTTCAGTATGATTTAGAGAGTTCAGATTTATTGTCCTGTGTTGGGTGGACTGTGTTACAGATTATTACTGACTCTGTGGATGACTTCCTCATAGATGCAGGATGTGTTTTATATGCCATAACCTATTCATTTGTATGAAACACGCAAAAAGATTTCATTGGGACATATTAACCTTTGAGGAAAAAAAAAGAAAAAAGAAAGGATATAACCTATCCAAAACCAGAAAACTGCAAATGTCCTTGTAACGAACAACATTTTCAGAAAACTGCAACTGACTTCTTCACTGATTTTTGGAAAAGCACAGGGAGAGTCTGAGTACACTTCTAAAATTCATTTTTTCTTAACATTCTACCTAAAAACATCTCTAACATTTGCACAATTTTATAATGCGTGTACTTTTCATTCATGGGGGAAAATGAATAGCCTTGATGCTTATTAAAATCATGACAATTTCTTCAACTCCCTAGTAGAAGTGTATAAATCTTTTTTTGTATTGTCTGTCATCAGTTCAGATCTTTAATTCTCAAGTTTAAGAAAAAAATGGGGAATAAGGCTGCACTGTTCCTGAACTATGAGGAAACAAATTCATAAATCTGTGCAATTTAGCTAAGCCCCATTTTCATACATCATTGTTTGTATCTATTACTTGATTCCCACGTAACGTGCCTTTTATCTCATTCACATCAGTTGAACACCACAGAGGAATGGGGCATATATGTCTTCCTGTGGTTTCATCTAGCTGGCATGCTGGAAACCTGTCCTGCACTAGGTAAGAAGAAACTTCAAGACTCCGTGCACATGCAGACTCCCCGTTTTTTCACCAGTGAGGCAGACAAAACAGGCAGCTGCACGAGAAACTTATTTCTTACAGAAATCTTACAACCACTTACAGGCAGCTTCACTATATTTCTAACTGTCTTCCCATTATCAGCTTCCCCAGCCATAAAAACAAGTACAAAGTGCTAAATTTTGCCAGGGAACCTGACCAGACGCGGCAATCGGACTCGACAGAGCACACACCAACCTGCCAACCAACCTAAGAAGTAAATATGGCTTTTTTTTTCCCCAATCTCTGCAGCCTCTAATGCCGGAGATAACTTTTATCATAACGTTTCTCAAGTTGATTGACATTTCTATTTACAACTGAACACAAAAGAAAAAGAAAAGCAGAAGTTCATAGCTCTGAAGGGAATCTCTCCGTTGTCATTTAAAATCAATATAATGCACTCTAATGGATACATAAATTCTTTACAAAAATGCACTCGATAACACATTTTTATGAGTCCCTGCGGGGTTTTCAGATTCTGTAATCAATACTAGCAAGTCTACACAAGACAGCAACAGACAGAGAAACAGCTGAGTGAACTTCCTTATTTAAAATCACTTGAACAGAAGACTGCGTTTCTTGAAAGGGTTACATAAACAGGATTACTTTAGACCTTTTCATAGGAGCAAATTTTGCTTATATTCTTACTCGTTAACACAGGAAACCACAATCTCTCAGTCAACAAAGTTCCCCTTTTCACAGGCATAAGTTTATACACTGTATTCAAATGCTAGCTTACAGGAAGATTTGAGAATACAATATTTCTTCAATGTTTGAGAAACAGACTGTTTCAGTCTGAACCCTAATAAAACCCTGGGATGCAATAAATATCACTACATCATTACATCAACCATGCTGCAATCAGTGTTTTTTTAGACTAACTCCTCATATGGCAAGAATAACAGCGCTTTTAGAAATAAGGTAAAAACAATCTATATTCCACTAACTTTTACATACAAAAAGCACATTTTAAATAAAGTAAGCTTCTTATTTTTCACTTTTACTGCTTTATACAGAAGCAACATTGTTAAGAAGAAAGGAGATGATCTAAGATAAACAAAGCATCGAGCAATAAAACTTGCACTTGATTGCCCTAAGTGAATGTTAAAGTTGCTTATTTTGAATCCGAGTATTGTGGTTCTTCTTCCTCGAGCACATTTTAAAATCTTCACAGTAAATTAAACATTCAACAGGTTTTTAAACTGGATAAAAATATGTATCTTGGTATTATAACAAACCCAGTAGAGATGATGTTAACATGCATAGACTACAAAACAATTTTGAACAGATTACAAGACAATTTTAAGGCACTGCAACTGTATTTGCACGTTAACGTCCTGAAACCTGCTTTGACCCCTACTACTTTAAATTCACAGATTTAAAACAGGAGTAAGAGATTCAGACTTTAAGGCATTTATCTCTGCTTAACATCTAAGTTTACGCGTGCAGTATTCAGGATACGTTTGTTTTTCCTGCGAAAGAAAATCACCGCAACTTTAACGTCAACAACAGCCACCCACCGACGCGCACACCGCTCTGGAGGCGACTCGGGTAGCGTCTCACAGCCAGTTCACAGGTGTCCCCCGCCTCGCTGCGAGAGAGTAACCGGATCAGAAAAACGACAAGCCACTGAAAAGCACTCCCTTACCTTCTAAACCTGCTTCAATCAGCCCAAACTGTTCCAACACTTTAACGAAAAGCACAATCACGATCAAAACCGCTATCATTTCCAGCCCTTCCAAGTTCATGATGAGTTAGGTCATGGTCTGACCACCGCCACCGAGGAAAGCGCTCTTTGCAAAGCCATTAAACTAGGCGCAGAAGGCTCCTGCGAGGGAAGGGGGCGAGCGGGAGGGGAGCGGCGGGGAATACGTCCATCCCGTCTACCCGAGCGGAGGCCGGCAGCGGCAGGCGGATCGACTCCGGCCTGCCGCCACTACCCGGGGCTCCGCCGCAGCCAGGCAGCCATGCGGACAGCGAGGGGCCCCCCGCCCCCCGCCCCGAGGTGACCCGGGAACCGGCCCCGGCAAAAGGGCCGCGCCGGCGGCGGCGGCGGCACGGCTGGGCGCGAGCCGCTCCCGCTCCCCGGGAGGCAGCGTCGGTGCGGGGAGCCCGTTGCCGGGGAAACGCGGGGACCGGCACGCGCCCCGCGGGCACCGAGGGACAGCACACGGGCCCGGCCGCCACAGCGCGGGGGGGGGGGGACACGGGACGGGACGGGACGTGGGGGGACGTGGGCTGGTCAGCGGCCGGAGGAGGATCCGGGGTGAAACCGGTGCCCGGGGGGAGGAAGGTGTGCTCACAGGGGAGCCGCGGCGGGAGTCGCCCCTCGCCGCGCCTCGCCCTGGCTCTCCGCAACCGGGCCGGCCGTCAGGGGTTTGCCAGGGTGTGACTCGCCAACTTCTCGGTTCGTTTCTCCCGGCAAAAAAGCGGCCTCGGTACTGCGGGATACAGACCGTTGCGTGTGGCGCGTGCTTCGCGGCACTTTATACACCGCGGCGCGCTCAGAATCCTTCTTTTGGAATTGAAACAAAAACCCAACCGGGCCGTCTCAAGTTCTTATTCGGTACGCGGGCTTATTGGGAAAAGAACAATCGAAAAGAACAGATTGAGAAGGAGAAGGAGAAGCAAGCTCGTTAGTTTTGAGAGCTTCTCACTCCTGTAATATTTCATAAACAAAGTATTTTCCGTGGAAAACGCTCGCGGTGAAGGACGTGAATACTAACCACAGGACCAGACTGGTATCTTACACCAGTAACACCGGCCTATCTACAACAGTTTGCAACTCTGGCATTGTCACATGCAGCGCACAACGCTGTTCGTGGCTAAGGATTTGCTCTTTAAATCCCTTAATAATTTAGTATCTAAGAAGGAATTTACATTAGAAAAACAGCGCCTCTATTGCAGCAAAAATGAGCAGGGGAACAATTGCAATAAATTTAATCCTGTCTGGCAGAGTACTGTCCTCCACATAGTTGGAATCAATTACTACCAAGGGCTCGGTTTTCTTTCTTTCCTTGGATAAGATTAAAAAAAAATCATTGCATCATGTGAGAACTGGCAGCAACTTCTAAATCCCCCAGGTATACTTGCATTATGATGGGTGTTACCATTATTGAAAACAGTAGAATGAAGTGGGAGTAAAGGGGCTAACAGATACAATATAGGTACCCTTTTTTCTACAGTGGATAAATAAATCCATACAGCGTAATGTTCACATGTCGCTATTCTGTGCTTTTTTGCTCAGGGTTGGACTCCCTGAAGCTGCTTAGACTTTCTGTCAGAAAACCTAAGGTTTAACACTCCATCCTAAATACTGTATTTGTTTCATTTCTGCAGGCTGCTTTTCCTTGGGTATCTTTAAAGGCCTTTGTTTGCTGCAGACTTTCTTCTTACATTCTTCTTCTTTCTCTCATTTAATCTTTGTTCCAAACAAGGCTAAATATCTTTCTCCTCTAAGCCATCTTATCAATGGCTTTAAGGACAGTAGGTCCAGCTCTCTTTCGATGTGGGACTAAAATGGGCTAATTTATCAGCCGCAGCAACATAACCTCTGCAATCTGTATGCCTTTACGCAAAAGGTTGATAGAAGTTGTGTTTGGGTACATGCAACATTGCCACCTGAACTGGCATATTCATTTTCATTAATACCTTTCATTAATATTTGTCTGCTGAAAATGTTAACATGAAAAAGCTTTTTTAAAAGACCCAATATTTACTACTTTTGTGACAGTCGCACCTACTCAGAGCCGACAGCAGAAAGCGGGAAAGCAGAGCTTGTGGTGGCGGTGCTGCGAAGAAGGCGGCTGTCATTGCCCCCCCAAACCTGGACCCCACGGCTGGCAGTGACTAGACAAATAAGCACGTGGGAATCCACTGTCTGTGATCTGCCTCCTCAAGTACGGGCAAAGTAAACAGTTTTTCCCAGAGGTGTAGATCTACTGCACCTGTGGCTAATCCTGACCCTTTTTCCAAGGCACAGCAGGGAGGTACAGAAGAAAGGAAGGAATTAGTATTACTCCAGGTTTACAGATGGATGCCAAAGCACAGTAAGAATAATCATCTCCAGGGAAGGCAAGGACTTTGCAAGAAAGCTGTGACTAAACTCGGGTTTCTCAAGTGCTGTGAAACAGCCATGAGAGTTGTTTTTTTTTTTTTTTTCCCCCTCCTTTTGATATACATACAGGTAATCTAATATGTACTTAAATATACCTTCCCTCATTAGGTGATCACTCTTTAGCAAAACTTTATAAAACCTTACAAAAGATATTTCTTCTGTAGGAACGCAAAATAGCACAAACCTCTCTCTGATCCTCACACTCCTACCTGCTTAAAAATGGAGTTGACTCTATTGACAGGTAGGGTTACAAACTGCATAACATAAATATTTCTCTCCCCAAGTACCTTGCCAAAACCAGTGAAGTGGCCTGTGGGTTTCTTCTTTGCCTTCCATTAAGAAAAAAAAAAGTTATCTTCATTTACCTATACAGTTTTATCAAAACATGACAGGAAGAATGTAGCTAACATACTCGCAAATACTGAAACACTATTTTCTCTCTTGTCTAACTACCCAAGCCTTAATATATTGTGGAATTAAACTTGGAAAAGGTCTACAAGTAGGAAGGCAGGAAATAGGAATGGGAGGAAAGATATTAATGCATAAATTACCATGCCATATAGGTGTTTTATACACAACAGCACGTAGCTGTGTTTTTCTTATGTGTAACTGCAGATAAAAGGTTTCAGCCTAAAAAGTGTTATAGATGCTGTCTCCTTTTCATCAAAGCATTTTGCAGGTTCTTAGTTTTTATCGTGAGAGTAAATATATTAAACTGAAGTCACTGGTTATATTTTGAGCTAGGGACATATATAAATGGTCACTTCCCATCCTGTGATGGAGCTCTAAACCACAATACACTGACTCTATTTACATTCCTATGACTAAGATCCTTGATACCATTAATCTTACTGCTATTGCTCAATGCTATATATCATGAAATGTTAATGTTAAAAAAAGACCAAATCAATTTAGACTGAAAATTGATGAGTGGGTCTACAGATGGAGTCCCAGCAATGGTTATACTTCTTCCTTACACTTCCTTTTCTTATGCGTTCATATTCATCTGGATGCCATTAAGCCACTCTCAGGTTTTCATCATGGCATCCATGAGGATGATTACTATCCTCTGATATTCCTTACCACCTAGTGAAATAGTTTATGGGAGCCTGGCCTGCATAAGTCAAAATCAGTTGGATTTGTTTAAAAAGTTCAGATTAGTGATCTGAGCTAACATTGATGACTTTCCATAAAGCAAACCAGGATGCACACATGTACTGCTGCACTAACGGATTTTGGGGAAGGCAATCATTGGCAGGGGGGTGGTTAGTGGGAGAGCTAACTGGCAGAGCTGGGTGCAAACAGGACGTCTATGTACAGCAAGAGAAAGCTGAAATGGAATAGCACCAGTGGGAATCCCATGTCATAAAATCTGAGAACAGAACCTCTACTAGAAGCTACAATTTCTTGATTTTTGACTGAGAACAACCTAAATAATATTTTTAAGCATGCGTATGATGAGGGTAAAAATCATGCTGTAAAGCTAGAGCAATCTAATTGTTGCTTTACAAGTGATGGTCCTGCAACTTATTACAAAGATAAATAATATTTCTCCTATCTTTAATAAGAACAGCTTTGAATAAATATTCCAACATCCAATAAAATCATTACAATATTTATTCTGTGTAACTATTTAAAAGACATTTATATTTTTTAATCTTAAAAGGGTGTAAACCACTCTTTCTTTCTAAAGGAGAAAATGGGCCAGAAAATCTTGATGTATCATAAGTGCAAATACTTTATTATCTCAGCAGCTAACTGTTATTACACTTTAGTCTCCCTTTTTCTCTCTCTTAAATTTACTACTAGCATAAGAAATTAAGAGAATAAAATAAAACATTAATATATTTTTTTAATATAAAACCTAGTAAATCTTCTAGCTCATCGAATCACTGAGCAAAACCAGCAAAAAGATAGAAACTTTTCTCTTTTAGTTTTAATGTAACCGTCTTTCTTAGTAAATATTTAATGATCCAAAGAAAAGATACAAAATGCTATGATGCATTCAGCCATTATAAATGTTAAATCTTATAATGGCCCACACCTTGCAACTTTCCTCTAGGCACTGAGCCAACGTGGCTTGACTTTGGTAGGATCTTTCCCAGATTAAGCACTGGTAAAAAAACAAAGAATACAGCAATCTGACCTCACAGTGCCTTATTTCTACCTTTTCACAACTTTTATTTCAGTTTGCATCCTGAACTGGGTCCAATGTTTTTCACTTGTCACAACTGAAGGAGTTGCCACAGTTCAGACATGATGATGCTTAAGTCATGTCAGAAGAAGACTACTTCCCAGTCCCACCCAAAAGGCCATACTACTGATATGCGTGATAACTCCCTAAACAGGCATTCCAGCCCCATGTCAGCAGGCAGCAATAATTTTATGGGCTGCCATGGAGGTTGTATCTCACCCAAATTGACTCTGGTCGTGGAAGGGGGGGGGCAAGATGTCGTCATGAAGCAGAAGTTCTAGCCCTTCACACCTGGCATATATTTAGATGGCAATGCATAAATCCTGTGCTTTTACAGAACTGATTAAAATAGAAAATGTACTACAATATTCATAAGCAGGCTTTTCAAAGACTCTGACGTAAAACATCCTCACCAGCCAACTGAAACATAGTCCCAGTTGAAAAGTATACCTGAAGATCTGGATAATATCATAACATTGCTCTTCAGAAGTTTTGTGTTGCTATAAATGTCAGAAACAGCACAAAATCTGTCAATATGTCAGTTATTTTAAATAGTCTTCTGAATAGTACGTGGATATTCTGGAGCCCTTAAAATGGAATTATACATACAGTGAAAATATGGCTCCCTGAATCTGGTAGTGTGTATTTCTGGAAAGTGATGCAGTTATCATATTAACTGTGACCATGAACTATATGTCACTAGAAGACAGGAATTTTCTCATCACATGGAAAAACACCATTCAGATAACTCCATCTTTACTGGAGGTCCTTAAATATCATTAAAAAGAAAAAAATCTTCAAAAAAGTTCAATGTCTGAAAAATGTCAGACAACTATATTTTAAAACTCTCTATGGAAACTGAAGCTGAAAAATACTTGGCTGTTGTAATTCCACAGACTAAGCTCAACTGTTCCCATGATTTGTTTGAGCCACCTATTTATTAGCAAGGATTTCTCTCCTGAGAAAGTTAATGACTTTTCAAGTGTTTGCACTTGAGGGAACATATTGATCATTTTCCAAACTACAGAGAAAATCTGGTCACATAGTATTTCACGAGAGTTATTAACTGTCATTTGTAAAACTCCTATGCATCTTCAGCAATGAAGAGCTAATGCAGCAAGCTTCACTTCAAATTTTGAGATAGTCAGAATGTGTCAAGGGATGGTGTTTTATGATACTTGCTTTAATTTGCTCTGACGGACACATGGCCTCAAATAGTTCATGTCAATGCCTCACACAACTGTGGGATGCCACAGGTGGTACCACGTGTCCAGCAGCTTATCTCACAATGCCTCATCAGGCCTATTAGTACAATGTGACCCACACCTCCATGCAGTCAGTATTGGTCAAGAGAATGTGTTAGTCTGCCAAAGTGTAAGTAGGTGAGCTAATGTTTGGGGCACAAGTAGTTTCACTGAAACTTTCCTAGCCGTGTCAGTCCTGCAGCCCTTTAACCTGGATATCACCTCTTATTTATTTCTCCCATTATGCTCTCAAATCCAGGGTGGATCCAGTGCATTCAGTGCAACAGCTCTAAGAGTCAATGTTTTTTCCCTGTCAGACAACTACAGTTTTATTTTAGACTTCCATGGTTTTGCTCCTCAACTATCATGACCTTCTCTTTTCTGTCCTTGTCAAGTGCAATCTTGCTCCTCTTTTTATCCACTCAGGATACTGCTGCAAAGATCATCATTCTAGCTTACCACTCCAACTGTCTCAGCCCTCCTTTTACATTTATAATGAATCCACTTCATCATATGCAAAATATTTGCCATCACCTTCAAGGCCAGTCCTAACATACTACTGCCACACTTAGTCACTGCTGACTTTTAGAGAATATTGAGCTGTTAACCCACTCAAGAATAATGCTAGCTTTACTTATTCATAAATTAGACTTTATTCATAAGAAATGTTACTGGCTCCAATACAGCCTCTTAATATTCTGAAATATTACTACATCTGTTCTCTCTGTGCTACAAAGTTTCTGTGATACACAGCATGTGGATGCTGACATTCTGAACACATAGCTATGGACAGAGTGAGAATTTTATGACACAACGTGGTAAAATTTTCATCCAGATAGCAAAGGGAGAAGATATATCATTAATAATTAGAAATAACATTAATAATTAGAAATACAGTCTGGGTTTTGCTACATTTTTTGCTGCATATTATTGGAAAACTGTCAAGCTTCCTGCAGACTTTAGCTGTGAACATTGTATTAAGTAACTTTATCATAAATATGATTAGGAAACTTATCTACAGCCTCAAAATAAGAGAGTGACAGAAGAGTTCCTCCAGTTCAGCCGATGCAGCATGTGGATGTTCGCCAGACTTTCCCTCCTAATCCCTTGTTGGTTCATTAGTAGCTCACTGCAGACAACAAGAGACTGTTATGCCAATCAACAGTAAAAAGTCACGGGAAAGCCTAGCTCATATGCCTATGGAAAGCAGCTTGAAAGACTGGAGCAAGACAGCATCTTTCATAGCTCTGCTTAAATCAACCACAAAATAAAACAGAACCAAAAAGCTAGGGAAATCTGAAGCCAGTGTCTACTGAACCTTACAGTCTGACTTAAGCTCAAGTGTGCTGTTAGGGTGTGTTTCTAGTCCAAAGGGTGAGCTTCTACTTTGCCCATAAGTTTTTATTAAGACAAATGACAGAACAAAAGAGTGACAAGTTCAATGGTTTTTTTCAGACTGGTTATACAAAGCTAACCAACATATATGAAGGAAATAAAGCAAGCTGACAGATATACTCAGTTTCCAACTCTGCCCAATTAACCTTCTTGGAGCACTATGAAGGAGCCCAACAAGTTTCTTCGTAACAATTTGACAATGTCTCTTAATTTCTTTCCTACAGACCTCTACCATGTATGAACCCGAAACAAAGAAATCCATGTGCCTAAGCAAAGCTCTTTGTAGGTTCAAACATCAGCGTCTTAGTTTTGCTAGGAGTTTTGTTCTGGTAGGGTGATGCTAAGCTATCTTATTACAGAAACTGTAATGCACTGAAGGGTGCATTAAGGTGCCTGAAGATTCAAGGGGGATGGTACCATTTTGCTCATGGTGAAAAAACACCTTACAAATAACTTATACCATATATTCAATAGTAATATTTATCTCATTGATAGTCAATGATTGTTAATGGTTGTTTTAAACCAGCTGACAAGGACAGATGGCCCTTTTATGTGAACAACTGTACAGAAACAAACACTTGGGTTAGCAGTCTCGGCAGACAGTCCTAACTAGTTCAGTTGCATGTGTGGCCTTTACAGCATAGGTTTGAAGAACATGAGTGTAGTAACAGTCCAGAGAGACATAAAGCACTGACATTTGCTATTTAAATGAACAGAAGATTTCTGTGCGTTGAGCACCAAGACTTGGAGACTTTCAACATTGCTAAACTCAGCAGAGCTACTCTTATATTAACACACGGGAAATTCTTCTTGTTATCTAAATTCTCTCTCCCTCTCCTGTCTTTATGCAATATAAATGCCTGTATTACCACTTCTTTCCTCTATTATTACACTCTTTGGTGTCTGGTGAATATTTTTCTTTATAAAGTGGGCATTTGCATACCAAAAATATGACTTCTTTTTAAACAGATTAGTAATTCTATTGGTTCTTTAGTCCTCACCACTCTATGCTTTTTGAAAGCTGCTTTTATTTAAATTCAGTTTTGCTGCACTGGAAAGATCAGGTCTTGATTTATACCTTCTCCACTTGGGTCTGTAAGGTGAAAATGTTTCTGTGTGAGCTGGTAACCTTCCAAAATTGTGTGGAAATTTCAGGAGCAAAGGCAAACACAAAGAACAAACAAGACACTGAAATTCATTTACATATTAATCTTTAAATGTGTCAAAAGTGTTGCTCTTTCATTTTAATATCTTATAAGAATTTCTTCGAGAGGCCAGATAATATTTGCTTTGCTTTTATATTCACTGACAATATATGATGAAGAGAGCTCTGAATGTTCCAGGGAGTTCAGAAATGTAAACCAATATGAAATATGGCATTTAATGTACCTCACCTGTTGAAACAAACAAAAAAACAAGTGGGATGCCTGAAAAGCCTCACTACAGTTAGGTATTTGTTTATTTTGTGTTTCCTGTTGCTTTCTCTGAACACCTCGTCAGTTTTTTGATTGATGGTCAATCCCCACATTCTCTTCCACCACAAAAATGATACTAGGATCTGTGCAAATCCTTTACTTTATTGTGGATAAACTAGTCCAGGAGGCAACCATCGCTCTGTTTTGTGCAATTTACATGAGAAAGTAGAGTTAAGGGGCAGATGACTGTCAGAATGTGTCTGTTCCTCAGGAATAAAAAAGAACAAAGAATGAAAACACTACACTAGACTTACAGTAATTAAAAGGGAGACAGCAGTAAAAGAGAGCAGGCACCCATAGATACGGTATGGTCACTTCAGGGCTCTGAATGGCCCAGGTCTGCCAGGATTGAAGGATAGACTGTCATGAGACAAAGAAAGATCAAGCTTTTTCCATGAGACTTGTTGCTACCACTATTAGCACCTCTAGCTTCACAGATATAATCGAGTAAGAGAGCCCATATTTTCTCCTCATCTGTTGAAAACATAAAAGGGCCTACTCAAGTAGCAAGGTTGAGCACTGTAAGGACAGGCATCAGAGGATGCACATGGTGCATGATGGCCCAGTATAACTTTTTCACCCAGCTGTCTGTCAGTTTACATGACAGAGAAAGGATTAATTTCCACAGGCTGTCAGGTCATTAAAATATTCTGCAGAGTAAAACAAACAAAAAAAATTGAATGCTTCCTTTCACATGGAAGGACTTAAAAATATATTTGAAGCAAGTAGATTGTGTCTGTGCTCTGTCTAGAAAAGCACTAATGCTGGAATTGTGCTAGATAGGTTAAAAAGAAAGTCATTTAAAGAGCTCCAGACCAATATTTTGAGATTGCCTGCGAAAACAGTAAAGTCTAAGACTCAACAGAGCTAAAGACAGACCAGTATGGAAGAAGGAAAAGAGGTTCTGAAACACTTTCTTTTCCCCAAGCTGGGAACCAGATAGGGTTCACATGTCATCCTAAGACTGCTACCTAGAAATTAATTTTAGAATGTAATTTAGATTCAGCCATGAATATAGCCTTATCAGAGGACAGCAGAACTGTGAAATTAAAAATATACATACCTATATAGACAACATGGGAGTGGCTGGAGGTAACAGTGATTCACACCTTACATTCTTTAGCACTATCAATATGCTTCAAATGCAAAATTCCTCCTTTGTACCTTCAGCCATTCTTTGGGTTCTCTTCCCTCTGAGGAATATCCCTCTGACACATTTGCAGTGTTTTGCATCCAAAGAGAAAACCTGAGCTCCGTATGCAAAGTAAACAGCAGGGTCTAGCAGAAGGAGCCCACGGGAGCAGAGGTCATTGCCAGTAGAGAGCTCTTCCACAGAATTGTAATGCAGCAGTACGGATGGCTGGAGCAGAGTCCACCACGTCTTTTCAGTCTTGCTGTATATGAGGAAGGCAGCCCACAGGAAGATGACAAGATGAGTTTGCTTCTGTTTCCCAATATTCACCTTCTCCACAACATAGGCTCCACTGCTTCTGCAGTGAAAGGATCCTGCACAGCTGAGCTGTGGTACACATCCATCCAAACCCTACGTAGGATCACCACAGTATCCCATTGCATGTCTTCCACCTCCCAGCAATAGAAATAGGCTCAGGATTTTTTCCATGGTTATACCTCTAGAAACCCTACAAACCTAAAGCTGTGACTTTCTGATGCCTGTTTTGCAATCAGCCTGCCATGGCCTGTGGGCTGTGGAGTTTTGTGTGGCTTTAGTTTTGAAGCACTATTTTCATCTCATGCTTGCAGCACTTCTCAGTATAATTTTTCTTCATCTTCTCTGGCTGTTTTGTATCTTCGCACTATTTCCTGCTGACACTGCCAATCACTAACAGCATGTGTCGTTCTGTGGCGTCTTCTTTTGGATGAAGTTCTCATCTTTGTCCCCAGCGCTAATCACTTGAAATATGAACATCAAATTACAAGGAGAAAGTTTGCCTCTGCTTTTTCCAGGTCCTATTCTGAACTGTTATTGCAGTTGAGCCACAGAGTACTGTATTTTGACAATTTAGTTGTGTGTCAAGTGACAGTGATCTCAGACCAGTTCTTTATTGATATGACACATTAACCATCTCTTCCTATCCGGTATCTCACTGTCAAAGGGAAACATCAATGTGATCTCTTCTACGCTGCCAAGCAATGGGTGGATCAGAAATACTGGTACAGTAAGACAAAGCATCCTCCTTGAATTCATCAAAATACAGAAACATACGTTCACTCCTCAGTGAATAACATATTAGTATAAACTGCATGTGATGTTCTACCCATTCAGTATTAGGATTCTATTCCGTCTATGCTCAACTATGGCTGTGTGTACCATCTTCAATACATTATGAATGACGCCCCAACAAACATCTTTGCTGTGGCTTTTCACCATGATCTTTTTGATAGTTCTGTCATTTCTATATTGGGGGTTTCTCCCAATTTTCAAAAAAACACATCTGCAGATACAGTATGCTGATTTTGACTACAGGAAGAATGGAACTTCCATCACATGTTTTTTCAGAGATCCATTTATGTTGTATCCTTGCTAGGTGGTCTTACAACCTGTTAGTTAAGTAACACTCCAGTAAGCACAAGATAAAATGCTACAAAAGAAAGCCCAGGATATAGCTCTTTGGCTTATTAATAGATTTAACCAAAGTGCTAGCCTCTGTAAAAATAATGGAGTACCTTGTTCTGGTAAATATAGGGAAAATACCAAAGAACTATTTGATGCAATATTCAGGAAGTACCCAGAATGCCTTTTAAAACTATGCTACAGTCCCTGTAACTGGTAAGCTGTGAATCGTAGGAACAAAAGTCTATGGAATCCTGGAGTATGACGATAGGCTCCTAAGCTAAATATTTATGTGCTAGCTCTGACAATATTAAGTTTGTGATGTCAGAATAATGCTGATCCTTCTTCTCAATGAGACGTTAATTACTGTGCTTAGCAGTTGCTTAGTAATAACGGCTTTGAAAAGTCATCAATATTAGGCATTTCACAGCTTCTCATTAAAAAAAAATAAAATCAAGTGGACAGTAAAAGAACCAAACATTTGGCATACTACAGCCTGATAATTAACTAGGTATGAGAGCTTTTGAGGTATTCCTATAATCAAAGTTCTGCGCACAGGGAAGGTTAGCAGACAGTTTTTTTTCCTTTCACATGGGGACAATTTTCAATGATCCAGAATAAATTCAGAGACATTTTGAAAAACTGCACAATTTGCAGGGAGTCATTCCTCATTCTGATGACTTACATTGGCAAAACTTGTTCTGTGCATGAAGCTTTGACATCTGTCCTATTCCCAAATTACTACTTCATATTGTTGCAAAAGTAGCAGAAGTGTCAAGTTAAAAATTTAATATAATAATTATCTGAAACCAGAGCAATATTTTCGTGATAACCATCAGAGATGCACGTAGCTCTGCTGAGAGTTAAATACATATAGACCTTACGCTTCAAGTTTCAAAACCAGGTTCACTGAAGTTGAATGAACCCTTAGAAACATGGCCTATTCAAGACAACAATAACAAACCAAAAATGTTCCTTTGGGAAAGTAGACTTAAAATACAGCTTGCAAAAAATAGTGCTGAGAGAAGCATCAACTAAAAATATTTTTCAAAGAAGTCTGCAGACTCAGAATTACAAAGTTGTAGAATTTTAAGGGCTCTCAGGAATTCACCTGGTCCAGACTCTTGCACTGTACTTTCCTGACAGACATTAAAAAAAAACCATAAAAAGAATTAGAGCATAACCCCCCTAAGAACTCTAGTACTTTATCACTCTCTGGAAAAATTGATCCCTGACCCCAAATCTGTATTTCCCCCAGTCTCTTTTGCTGCTATTTGAGCCAATTTATTCTTGTCTTATTCATACATCTCTGTAAATCTGTCTCTCACAGACGCGGATCTGGTCTAAAAAATTTAAACTGAAGCTACTAGAATTCTTTGAAGCGGTCAATTAGTTTTCATATGTCCTTTCATATACATCCTACTTATGATCCTCTGGTGCATTTTTTTAAATCAGAAAACTGAATATCTAAAATGTTCTGGCTATTTTTAAAACACTTTTTCAAAAAAGGGAAAAAAGAAGTTTTGGGAAATGCATTTTTCCTAACATACAAATGTAGAAATTTCAGAATCATCCAGAATAGATTCTAAATTATTCCACAGCTGTGGAAAACATAACTCATATTAAAACTGACTACTGACTACTTTGCTTTTACATTGTACTCTTTCCTCCATCTTTCCTTGTTTTGGTTAAAAGCTTCCCTAGGCATTGACTGTGTTGTATACATTCAGAAAACCATCCCAGGTGTATCATAATCTAAATGATAAATGTTAATAAAATGAAGCAAAGCATCTAAGCTTTCTATTTAAGTGGAACATGACTGAACTGAAAAGTCTGGTGGGGATACGCTTTCTATTTTGTTTGGAAACCCCTGAATACCACTGTTTCCATAAGCTCATTTGGCCTCTCAAATTCAGATCAACTGCAGCCAGCAAAATTATCTGAGGTATACAGTGTTTAATGGAGGTCAGCATGTATCCCTGACTCATACGAGTATGTACTATGATCATGTTCACTGAAAAAAAAATCACATGGAGACTTGCAGTCTGTTTGTCCATTGCACTGGAAAAGAAAGTCCTGCCAGAAATCCTGCAAATACAGAGAATGTGTGTGCACAGTGATTTTGCATTTTGAGCACTGCATTATTTGAAAGACAAATGAAGTTAGGGGTAGTCATAGAGTTCCTGACTTGCTAAAGCAATTACATATATTGTTTACATTATTTATTCAAGAAAAGCCAGTGTCTGTTCTATGAAATAAATTTAGCATTGATATCGTAGTTTTGGCTGAAGAGACCACTTAATCTGAAATATATATTTAAGCCAGGACCCATTTCAGGGAATTTTGATCAGAAATACATATTTCTGACCTCATGAACTCTTTTGGAGGAATTCAGTATCCCAGCAGCAAAACTGCTTTTTACTGAGGGAGCTGCTGCCAAATATTCAATGTATAAATTATTGTATTCTTGAATGTGTTGATCTCTTGGCAGAGGTGAGCCCTAAATAACTATCTCATTGAATGTTAACAGTTTATGTGGCTGGATTTCAATTCCGTGTAATTTACTGAACACTAGAGAGCTTTATTACAAGGTTCAGGATAAATTAAATGAAAATCAAGTACAAATGAAGTATGGGTCATCCATGAGCAGAATTCAAAGAGATGCTGGAAAGCAGAACAGCATCTGTTACAGCATCCAAAAAGACAGATGGATTTCCAGTGCATTTGTTATCAGAAAATAAAATGGTTTGGCTGAGGTTGGACCGTGTCTTGTTAGACAAGAAGAAAGACGCCCAAAGAAATTGAGCTAAGAATCATCTGCACACACTTTTGCCTCTCCTTTAGCGTAGACCCAATCCCATTTTGAGTACAGAGAAAGAACAGCATGAGATTTCACAGAGATCAGGGGAATAATATGTGAGATAATGTCTCTCTTTCTTCTCCCAATTGAAGGAGCTCAGCTAAAAACAAACAAAAAACCAACCAAACAAACCCCCTATGCAAGGTGTAACACAACCTGTGAGCAACAAGACCTACATAAGCCAGTGGTTCCAAAGGTACCGGACTTAATTTGCTATTGGTTTGCAATACAAGGTCCTCTCCAAAAGTAGAAAATGGGTGCAAAATTTTACCAGTTTAAAATTATACATGTCAGCTATTTATCACTGGAGTACTAAATGGCATGCTGGCATGCTCTTATTTGGTATTTAATACAAGCATGCCAGCATGAGAAAGAAGATGACCAGGGTCAGCTGAAAACTGCAGAGCAAGACTTCTCTCTTGTTGAAGTTGATGCTTACAGTTTTAACCTCATGATTTATGTTTGACTTTACTAACTGAAAATGAAAAGGAAAAGACAGACTGAAGTATTCTATACTTTTTCTCTCCAGCTGTATTCTGGCCTTGCAGCATGTTGGCTGTGCTTTGGGGGAGCATATGGTCACAAGGAACTTTTTCCTGTGGAGCAGTCTTGTATTGCTGGAGCCTGAAGGCAGGGCACTGATCAGTCTTGTTACAACTACTACATATTCCTATGCAAATAGTTATTAACTTAGGCAGGGGACAGCTATGACTTCAAGTTTTCTCTCCCAGACAGGGCAAGAAGCAGTTATGTCACTACACACACCAAAGAGAACAGAGCTGTATGCAAGCTGGCACCACAAGGAACCTGGCAGGACCATGTCCTGCAGGGAGGGGATCTGCTCCTCCCGTGGGCAGCACCGCTGACTACCCCAGCTGTGGCTCATGGGTGTACACCGGAGTCCCTCATGCAGAATTACCAGAGCTGCATTGCCTTGCGACCAATATAATCATTCGCACTTGTATCAAATGCAAGTAAAATGCTGCTTGTCAGAATTCTCTGCTCATATGGACAGGTAGTCTCGTCTTTAATTTGGAGACCTGGGCCCGGCTTGTGCAATGAAGAGAGGAATAGGACCATTCCTCGCTGCTAGCACCTGCATGGGGCAGCCTCAAGCCTAATGGAAAGCCTGCTTGCCATAACTCATTTTTCTGCAGAGACAGAGAAGCAAGGGACATAAGCCTTTAGTCACTCTGAAAACAGTCACCTTGTATTTTGGATAACGGTAGTCAAATAAAAAGTTTATCTTATTAAAGTATGATTCAGTTCTTAAAAAAAAAAAAACAACCCAAACCACCCATCCTAAACCCCCTCCAAAAAACCCCGAAAAAACAACTTTGATTGAAACCCAGTGCCTTATTTAGGCTGGGCTTTTTAAATGTGGCAGATAATACCAAATAAAGGATATTCACAAACAGAATTCAGCTCTGTATTTCTGCTTGAACACAGGCTGATGGAGTGCCTTAGAGTGCCGTTACATTTTTAAAAATAGAAGGTACATGAATAGGCATGCACCTCTGTTTTTAAAAGAAATGAGTCACAGCTCTTCAATTATGTTTCTTTTCTTTGCTCCTTTATTTTAAATTTAAGAAAAGACCTTATTTGTACATCCTATTGCATCCTTATCAAAATCCTGTGAACATAGTTAATTCCAATTCATGTGATCAGGATAACAGCAATAATAACACTTTGAAAAGCAATAGACCTCATTGTTAATGTGGTTTATTGAAGCAGATAATGAGATCTGGTATTTTACCTTGAGAGGAATATTGACAAGTAGCACTTTACTGGGTAAATTTTCTTGTCTACAACTTGGATTCTATGCAAAGAAAAATTCAATTTCTGCTATGAATTCAACTTTAGCAACGTATTCTTAGTGTATTCTGGAAATTGCTTCATTTCTGCATATACCTACTCTTCACCTATTGTAACCAAATAGTACATAAGAGTTGACACCTACCCCAAAATCCTGAAAGTATTTCTCAAAAGTGTTTTGCAGAAGTATCTGTTGCTCACCTTTAGAAAGGGAAGCAAACTAAAAGGTAATGAGCTGCTTTTTATAACACAGTTATAGAGTCGACAGTATAACCTTCATATCCTGTTGTCCATCCTGGTATTCAGTTGGTCTGCTATAATAAAGCTTAAAGTATCTATGACAACACTCTAATTTTGTTGTTGCAATTTCTGTAATTGCTTTAAGTGTATTAGTCTGCTGTGAAAGATTGAAAAAGAGAAGGTAGAGTACAGCTCTTGCTGTGAAAAACATGTAATTTCAAAAAGGCAGAAGCAGACTTTTACTTTATAGAATAACAGCTGACTATGGGGTTAAGATTAAAGAGTCTCCAAAACTCTTCAAAATTTGTCATCTTAAACAGTTTCTTCATAAGGAGTCTCAACTATAATGGCTTAATCAACTGTTGAAACTCACAAACTGTTTAAAATCAAATGTGTGAAAAAACTCACTACATAGATTTACGATTGTGCATTTATTTCTACCTACTGTGTTCTCTAGCATAGGATCAATTAGGTAAAGAATTTAACATTTCATTTTTTTAAAAAAACAATTCTTCCCTGAATTCTTTTCAGTCTCAAAATGAGATCTTCACCCTCACTTGAATCCTTTCATATCAAATAAAAAGGACAGAAAAGAACAAAACATTCTTAAATTCCCAGTTCATGCTGAAGAACCATTCTCCCTTTTACATTAAAGGAAATATTCTGGCTGAAATGGCATAGGATAACATAAAGGCTTATGTCATAGGATGACATAAAGGCTTCTGGTAATCCTGCAGCTAAAAATAATCAAGAAGGCAAGAACTCAGCTTAGCACTGCCTTAGTTCCAGCCTATTTCCAAAGTGATATGAAGTCTTGATCCAAGCATTGTGAGGTACAACTGGAAGACATCCCAGAATGACGGAGCAGAATTCACTGTCTGATTGTTATTAACCATCTCTCCTCATTTTTGACTGCATTAGTTGGGCTAGATAAAGCATTGGAGTTGACAAACTTTAGATTTTAATATTCCGGGAATGAAAAATGGACATTTTAGTAAGACAATTTCTGAATTCATATTAACAGCAGAATCCAAAACTCTTAGTTCATAGCTCTCTGCTGTTGCTGGATGTGGGAAAGGAAAGCCTGGAAGCACTTCGAAATAACAGGCTGATAAGCTTTTGAAGTCATGTACACAATCTATAGCTAGGATGAGTTTTGATTGGAATCACATATGCTACTGGAACACCTTCTGGCAAATGCATAATATAAATGCGTATATTTAATATACTAATAAAACTAATAAAAACCTAATGGATTAGTTTAACTAATAAAAACTAATAAAAACCCCTGGATTTTGCCATCCCCTAACGCTGACCCATTACTACACATACAGTGAGACCAGTGAGCTGGGACAAGTCCTACCTGCCAGGCCTGTACAATCACATGGGGCCTAGTGAGGACCAGCTGCCAAAAAACTGACCTGAGCATGGTCTGGTGCCCATATATCCAGATGTCAGCTTGACTGGAGCTACATCTTTAAATGAGCTTTCTAATGCTTAGGAGGTTCCAACAAATTGCTGTATCCCTCTTTTTCCATCCTCGCTGAAACTGTCAGATTATCCATGGCACTCTGTCAAGTCTGGCAGCTCCAAACAAATCCCAGATTTGTGAAATTGTATTCAGGCAAGGACATACCCCTCAAGCCATGGAAGAAACAGATCTTGTGACAATGCATTCAACTCAGAGAAAGACAAGACCATTCTAGCTGGATCTGGTAGTCATATTTCAGTTAAAATTATGGTACTGCTTGCCCTGAGGGGCAGTTATAACCACTACAAATGTGAAACATTCAGACAGAATGCATATTTATTTTGTAGGTCCAAATCAAAATGGAGCAGATATTTCTGAGACTGAAGCTAGTGAAAAATTAAATACATTTGCTTTTCTCACCCTAAGCATTTACTTGAAAACCTCTAGTGATTGTGTGTGAGAGAGCAAGAGGCTGAAATATGGCAGAAGAAAATTCCAAGGCAGAGAGAGAGACTGTGATGGATTTATCTGTGTATTATCAGAGATGTCAAAGGGAATCTGACTGAAAGTTATTCGAGTTGTAGTCAACAGAAGTAAAGAGAAAAGGAATATTCCTTTGGGGCTTTAGTACTGAGAAAAGGAGGAAAATTATTTGTCCCAGAAATGAGACACTAAATACTGCCATTTACCTACCTGCTGATATGCAAAATTGTTTTTATCTTTAATCTGAAGCTAGTGGAGTAAAAGAACTGGAAAGAGGGCAGGCTCACTACAGTCCTTGTCAGACTTCTCTGTTACTCGGTTAAGAAAATAGGAAGTTAAAAAGGAAAAAGGTTCCTGTCACTACATCTACTCTGGGTATCAACAGGTGGGAAAGCGCAGTATTTTAAGGGAGTCTTAAAAGCCATTATTTCCTCCACACACTCTCTGTGAAGATGAAAAGACAGAACACAATGTTTGTGTTTGGATGAAATTGAGGAGTGGTTCGTGGAAGGACCTGTGGGATGCTTGCATTAAACAAGGAGGTACTTAAATTAAACAGTGTATGTGGCCGAGGGAGAAAAATATGTTGAAATGACAGAAAAGGAAAAAAAGTTCAGAGTTGTAAGGATACTATGAGGACAGGTTGAACTGAAGGGTGGGTGAGAAATGGAATGCTTATAGACCACAAAGAAACTGGCTGAAGAGATTTGAGTAAGAGATTTCACTTTTCCTTATTATCTCTGCCTTTACTTTTGCCTTCCTTTTTCCTTCCTCACTGGGGATCTTTTTGTTAAATTCTCAGTATGTAAATATATTTACATTTACACAAATGAGCATTTATTTACATTTCGACTTTGGACGCCTACTGCTTTTTTGCCTCAAATACCTTGGCAGAGGTACCTCCATTTTCCTATGAGAATTTACGGAATACACATAGCTACCTAAATCATGTCTGACAGCTTCAGTTAATGTGGGCAGGTAGATTTTACACTATGAAATACACTTCATCCATAACAATTAAAGTGTACTGCACAAGTTACGTGAGCAAGTGAGACGAACGGAGTGTAAAGCGTTAAAGCTTCCATGGTAACCTCGGCAGTGAGGATGCAATTGGCTCGCCCTGTCACATCTTGATTCCATGCCAACAAATCATGAACTGTCCATCATTTCACGTATCTATTTTTAGCGCATCCTCAGCTGCTTCCAATAAAATGATAAATGATACATGTTCACAGAGGGCTAATACTGGTCATAGAAAGGGCTGTTTCCATCTGAAATGCAAGCTGGAGCTTTGGAGCAAAACAACGTGACAAAGGTACTGACCTTCAGTAAAAGCAGATTAGAGGTTTCGGTCAAACTGCCCTTTTCTTTTCTTAGCAGCAACCTGTTCCTAACTAAAGGCAAACAAAATCTATGCCAAAAATGACCAAATATGCTGGGAGCTATTAAGGGAGTTGTTCCAAAGGGCTAGTATATCTGCAGAGCCACTCTCAAGTGAAAGACATTTAGGTATTGCCTCATCTATACTGCAGTAGCTCCTCTTTTGTGCTTTGAACAGGAAGATATGCTAAACACGTTTAAATAATGATATATGACCACTACAAACACGGAATCTTTAATAATGCATTTCTCTGGGAGACAGCTCTACTCATACAGGATGCCCAATGAATGCCCAAAACAATGAACAGAAATTGCTTATGTTGTACAAGCAATTCATAGCAGTGTCTGCACTACGACAAAAAAAGGCAAAATATATGTAGACGAATGGGGGAGACACACTTTGTGGAAGGAGAAACCTGAAAATAAGTCCTTGGGTTGTCAGATCTACACCAGCAGAAGTCATATCATACCATGGCACAGAAACTCAACACAAAACTTTCCACCTAAAGTGCCCTCAGTGCTTACAGATGATAATGCCTTAAAGAAGTCAGGCAATACCTCAGTGTCAGCACTCTTCGTAATTCTGCCTCTCTCTTTTTGTTTGACCTTTATCACTTTCGCCTTACTCTGAATGCCCTGCACTTAGTTTGCCTTGCTCCAGCATCACTTGCTAGACTTATAAAATATCTCCTAGACTTCCAAGCCAACTTTTATACACAAACTCAGCTTTCTGTATTATTTCATAATATATCCTGAAGACACACAGCTCCTTAATTCCTAAGCACAGAGTATTAACTCAATATTTTACAGGTTACAGATACTGATCAGCAAATACCTTTGAACTACTGTTTATTCCCATTAACTTTATATAATTTAAAATATGGACTGAAAGGTCTTTGGAGAAGAGACTGTAGATTCTTAAAACTGTAATCAGTCCCCAAACCACTGAAATTTCAGTCTTAAAGGTTTTTTCAAAATTAAGTTAATTTGCTTTTAGTATTCAAACATTTTTGTACACAATGCACTTCTTATTACCCCCAGGATAGCAAACTGCAGTTTTCAGACAGTTTTCGTGACAGATAGAATACATTCTGAAAAATGAGAACAGTAACATTATTTCAATTCCTCTATTTCATTTGCTAATCTGCCTGTTTATGTGACAGCTGAGAGCTTTTTCATACAAACAGGTAAATTCTTATTTTAATGCATTATATTTGCTTCAGAAGCAGAAAATCTCATTTCTAATATTCCCTTTTCTATATATTCCTTGTCTGAAAGCAATAAAAATATTGATAATTAAGGTATTATATACTTTTTAAATTACAGATTTTTTTTACAAAAGGATAGATGAAACTCTACAGTACTTATTTTGTCTGAAGTGCCAAAGAAAACTTTAGAAGTGTTGCTTCATCAATGTCACTCTCCTGTTCTTCTACAAAAGAAGAAGTCTTCCTCAGCTAGGAACAGGGCTCATTTTAGCATTTAATTAAAGATTTCTTTTTGTTTCCATGCTACTGGGAAGCGCTGGAATTAGACATGCTAGAGACTTTTCATTAGAATGGTTCACTTGCAGCTATCTTAATCAAGAGATGTTGCATGTACTTAGTAATGAAAATAATTTATAAACTTCTCATTAACTGTTTAAAAACAAATTAAAAAAAAAACAATTCCACAAAAAAAATCAGAGAATACCTTTCAAAAAACAGCCAAATGATTTATAAAATCAGCTTTGTTACAAAGCTAATTATAACTGTGTTCAAATGCAATATTCTGTTAGTTCATAAATGAGGAGAATTATGTCAAATTACTTTTCTCTCAGTCATTCCACATACTGTTTTGGCACCAGTAAGAATTAATTTTCAAAGCTCATTAAAAAGTTTGTATTTTATAAGTCTTGCAAAGCCACTCAGGCCCTTAGTATTAAGCTGACATAACGGCATAGCAAAATAAGCGTCCCGCTCATTTGTAAGATCAACAAGGACAGAGGCGCTTTCACTGTACTTATAAACACAAGGTTTATACATCAGAGAGTCACCTCCATTGGGGAAACCGCAGAACCCAGATAGGCATAAAAGGGCCATCTCCCGGGAAATGCCATGGCATGAGGCAGAAAAAAATGCACCCCTGTAACTCCTTGTTAGAGTATGTTGAATTACACTGAGTGGATGCTTTGATTGCATGACATCTTCCTTCACAAAATTTTAGTTAGCTGTTCTCACCGTCACTGCCAAAGCTATAAACAAAAACAAGTGAAATAAAGGAGGAAGGAGGAAAACAGAGAGTTGTCCTGCTGTTCACAGGTGTCGTGGTTTAAGCCCAGCCAGCAACTAAGCACCACGCAGCCACTCGTTCACTCCCCCGCTCCCAGTGGGATGGGGAGGAGAATTGAAAAAAAGAAGTAAAACTCGTGGGTTGAGATAAGAACAGTTTAATAACTAAAGTAAAATAAAACATAATAATAACAATAATAATAATAGAATATAATAATAATAGTAATTAAAAGGAATATAGCCAAAAAAAGAGAGAAAAATAAAACCCAAGAAAAGACAAGTGATGCACAATGCAATTGCTACCACCCGCTGACCGATGCCCAAGCAGCGATCCGCCCCTCCTGGCCAACTCCCCCCAGTTTATATACTGAGCATGACGTTGTATGGTATGGAATATCCCTTTGGCTAGCTCGGGCCATGCTCCCTCCCAGCTTCTTGTACACCTGCCTGCTGGCAGAGCGTGGAAAACTGAAAAATCCTTGACCTAGGATAAGCGCTACTCAGCAACAACTAAACTATCCGTGTGTTATCAACATTATTCTCACACTAAATCCAAAACACACTGTACCAGCTACTAAGAAGAAAATTAAGTCTATCCCAGCCAAACCCAGGACAACAGGTCAGGGAATAGTCATCTGGCTCTGCTCAGCTCTGTCTGCTTGCTCCTGCCCTCCACTCCTGTACCTCCTTCTCCAGGAGGAGGGGAAGGGCCTTCTGACCACTTTCCAGTCCCTCATGGATCACCAGTGAACACAGACACCACTGAAGGGAAATTAGCAGTCAGTCCTTAGAAAATAGATATTCTATAGATTTAGAAATTTTTTTTCTACTGTTTTCTCTGATACTCCTTTTTCATTCACTGCAAATAAAAGCGTTTGTGATTTTAAAAAAAATTAAATCCACTTAGTTGCATGCTGGCCATTCTGTCAGCACTGCTTATTTTGTGTGCCACTCCATAGTATTCTGTGAAAATACTGATGTAGCATTGATGGAAGCATTCATTCATGTATTATTGATACAGCCCATATGTATAATTTAAATTCACAGGCAGTAATTCTTTGCTCCTCAAAATAGCTAGATTTATTAACAGAATAAGTTTCTGTTCCATGTGAACAAGAGTGGCAAAATGAGGCTTTTAGAAAAATATTTTCTTGGAAAAAAATGGATAAACATGACCCTATTGACGCTATCATTAATAATTTGGAATATTTGCATAAATGTGAGCAAAGATGGATGACTTTAAACAACGGTCACTAATTAAGAGACCGAAAGAAACAAAAGACTAACAAAACCTTATAAACCAAGATAGGCATATTAGCATACTGTATCTCATATCATTGTGGTAATGTCAGAAACACAAATAATCCCGATTACACCTGAAGCAATACTATAACTAACGCAGTCAGTCACAGCAAGGGACTTTTGCTTGCTGTTCATTTCTTACATAAACTCTGATTTTTAGATTAGGTATGTTGCTGAAATGTGTGTATGTATGAAAATGAATAAAATTTGTTGCAATAACATGGAAGCTGAAGGATCTCCCTACAACTGAATTATTAGTTGCCATTTCCTAAAAGTAGCTAATCATTATGCAGACTTCAATCTAAGCCATATTGTTGGAAGAGACCAGCTAGAAAATACTATTTTTCAGATTTCTTGCCAGAAAAGCTGTTTGCTTTTTACACAACAACAAAATCTTTTATGACTGAACATTTGTGAGATTTTTTTTGAATTAGCCAAAGGCTGAAAAATTACTCACAAAGAAGTAATAAAAAGTCATTTAACTTCAGTTAGCACTGCTCGCTGCTACTCAATGTGTTACTATTTTGCATTACATACTTTGGGACATGTGCTTTGTTAAGTCCTGAAAACTAGCAGAGAGGCACAGGTGATACTTAAATAATTTTTCTTTGGATGAGCCTCTGAAAAGCAGTGGTCCCACTTTTCAAGGACTTCTCAAAACTAAGGCTCTGCATTCTTGTATATGATGTGAGCCAGCTGACAAGGTAACTGGGAACTGAGAAATTATTACCATATTTTCTACAGGGGATGAGACCTTTGAGGGGATGGATGTATTCTGACTCCTAACTTAACCCTGAAGTTAGTGAACAGCACTGTCACCACATTTCCCATGCACAAATGGAAGGGCAGTCCATCAATTAATAATGTCAGCTATTGTTATTAATAACAATCTACAATAACCTAGTCCCTTCTGAGCATGGTTCTTGTAGTACTTAAAGGATTAATTAATTTTGCTTTCCAGTAAAATATAAGCTTCAATGTTGTATCTCCTATACATAAATGGGCGTAAAGCAGGGGGGGAATGAGATCAGCATTCAAAAAAGTCTTTTCTTTCTGGATCTCTCAGTTTTTCAGCAGCCATTCAGGATACCTTTGTAAGTACCTTGGCGTTTTCTCTGTACATTCATACCCTTGTCCCAGGAATTTGGCTAGGCACTGAAAATCGCTGCAGCTTTGGTTCTGGTCTGCATGCAGTAAAACCAAACAAAAGTGCATACATTAATTGCTGCTGTCTCCTACCCAAGACAGAAGGTGGGGGCATCTATTATTTCTCAGGGTTTTTAGACTGTGCTTTGCCCAGACTCCTTGACCCATCTACTGACAGCACTCCTCTTTTTCCTTGTTGGGCAGAGAACATGATGATAGTTTTTCTGCAGCAAAGTGGTGTTAATCACAAATTGTTCCTTCCCTTATAGTTACATGGAAGTAAAAAAGACAAGTAAAGCTCTTAAGGTAAATTCTACTTAGAAATCTGGGGAAAATATGTGCCACTAATGTGACAATAAGACAGGAAGCCTTCAGGGACACTGTTTATTGTTATCTTGGACAATCTCAATACCGAAATTTAAGGCTACTCTGATTTCTTCCTACTTCTTCAAAACATTCTCTATCAAACAAATGTGACCTGTGCTGCATATTTAGGTAGGTAGGTTAATACTAGTGATAGCAGAAACCTAGTTATTGAATTCTTTGTACTATTATCTGTGGTTAGACAGATTTTTTTTTTTTTAATGAAAATTTTTAGAGTAGGTTAAACATGGAAGCATGACAATAATCAAATATGGAATAAGAAATTATTAATTTTCCTATGTGATAACAACTTAATTTCATACTGTTTCACTATGGAGAAAAAATATTAGTTTGATTTCAAGTTGAACCGTCAGTGACAGATTCAAGTTTCAAAATCAGTTGTTCCATTTTATGAGCCCGCTAGCTCCAAATTCAACGAGAAGCCATTGGAAGACAACACAGCATAATTTGTGTTTTTTGCAGGCCAGAGAAAAAGTGCTGTGTTTTGTGGGTGCTCAGTGAGAAATGCTCCCAGAATGACATCACAGGCTTATAACCTTGATGTGAGTGGAGATTTGCACTGCAGGTTCTGCCTGGAAAGTACAGAAATAAAAAACACTACCATTTCAGTTCTTAGTTTACCTGTCCGTAGCCATGAAAAGAAAAAAAAAAGAAAAAAAAGAAAGGAAAAAAAGAGAACAGAATAGTTAATACAGAGAGACCATAAGAAACCACCGCCTGGAAGGCCCAGGAATGTTCTCTTGCTTCTGAAAGACTGGCATTACACAGCTGTTAAGCTGTTCAGCAAAAAACTGGAGACAGGAGTTGAAGTCAATACATCACTACTGTTTCCTTGCACTGACTCTGGCTAGGAAAAAATGAACTGTAAATGACAGCTCCATCATATATTTGACAACAGTGACTAGCAGTGGCATCTGGCACATTTGCGGTGGTTCTGAGCAATACCAGCTCTCACTGAGTACGCTTATAGAAAGCAAGAACCAAACTGACTTTAAATCAAAGGAATTTTTGGCTAGCTGATAGACTCACAAAACAGAATTATCTCTGGGTGAGCTGCAATATCAGAATTCATACAGAGCATGATCACAACCAAGAAGAAATCACCTCCCTCTCAAGTATTTCTGTTCAGTCTCTGCACTTCAGCGCGAGAGCGTGCAATTACCCATGCTGCTAGCGCTCCCGGGGCTCTCCGCAGGCTTGTTAGCACCAGCATTTGGAAAAGCAGGGACCCGAGCGAAAAGCTGATCCTTTCCTCTCTCTTAGATCAAAGATTTGAAGGAAATTAGGAATTGAGTGCCCTGCTTCCTCTCCACTTTCTCCGTAGATGTAGTTACCACTATCTCTGACAGAAAAAATGATGTAGGGCTGCATCTCCTGCTGCCTTCTATTACTGTCTGAATTGAAAGAAGGAAAGAGCCCTTCAGCTCAGCATCCTGTTTCTTCACATCTATGTGGCTTGTGCTGTGCTGGGTAAAGAAAGGCTGATACTCTGTTCTCTTCCATTACTTTTTTAACAATTCCCATAGAAACAAATGTAGTAGAGAAAAAGTGTCCTGCTTCTAAGATGGTCTTCCTTCTCAAAAATGTAATTATAAAACTTGCTTCTTCACATATGGCGAGTGAAGTTCAAAGACGGCAAAGCCTTAGCTTTCCTCTCCAACACTGAAATCAGTTTAAACAAGAAAAAAGTCTGTGCCTGCTGTTTTGGGAGTAGGAAGGAAAACTCTTTTGAGAAAAGTCGTGATAATTAATCCATCCCTGCTTCGAATCAGTTTTCTTCTTCAGCCCTCTATCATTTCTGCCTCTGTTTCATCTTTGCTCTTTCTTCAGTTGTTGGCACTCTTTGCTTTCATCACTCCCAGGCCACATCAAAAGTCTAGGAAACTCTGGGAAGCTAAAGGTTTATTGGTTCAATAAACATTAATTGACAAACTCTAGTGTGGGCAATTGTGTTACGAGAAGATGGATACATGCTTTTTTTCTCCTTCAATACTGATCTGGTGCTTTGGTTTGGACTCCTCTTAGTTAGAGAGAGATAATTTTATTTTTACTATGTTAAACTGAGCAACTCTGTACAGAACAAAGATCAAAAAGGCTATCAATAACCAAAGAGTTATAACACTACTTTCAACCTCTTCTCTCTGACATTTGTATTTCAGCTAACTTTGTCCATAAAACATAGATAGCAGTTCTTTTTCTTTCAGGATCTCTCAGAATTTCAGCCATGATGTTCTTTTCTCTGAAGTGCTCTTCTCAGTCAAAAACCATTTCACTTTCCTTCTACAATGGCAGGGACTGTTTTAAACCAGGAAATTCAGACTGAGAACACTGTAAGCAACCTTGTAACTATCCATTAGGGACCAAAGAAAAACCGGAATGGCAGAAATAATGACACAGTAATCTTCCCAATTTACATGTAATAGTAGAAGTGAACTTCTTACGCAGTTTGCTATATTTCATAGATTTAAAGAGCAGTCCCTTAAATCCTATTCTGCAAGAGATACTTTCCACTAGAGGGTAGAAAATGTTCAAGTAACACCTGAGATAGTTAAGACACTACTGTACTCTTGCAGACCTGATAACTCATTATTGTTTTCTGACTTGTTCAATTTAATTGTCAGAAGCCGCTCTAGATTTTATTAGCTTTTTATGGATGAATTATTCCTGATTATGTCTGTTGTGGTTTAACCCCAGCCAGCAACTAAGCACCACGCAGCCGCTCACTCACTTCCCCCACCACCACCCAGTGGGATGGGGGAGAGAATCAGGAAAAGAAGAAAAACTTGTGGGTTGAGATAAGAACAGTTTAATAGAACAGAAAAGATGAAACCAATAATGATAATGATAACACTAATAAAATGACAATAGTAATAATAAAAGGATTTGAATATACAAGTGATGCACAATGCAATTGCTCACCACCCGTCAACCGACACCCAGCTACTCCCTGAGCGGCAAACCCCCACTCCCACTCCCCCCAGTTTATATACTATACATGACGTCACACAGTATGGAATACCCCGTTGGCCACTTTGGATCAGCTGCCCTGGCTCTGTCCTGTGCCAACTTCTTGTGCTCCTCCAGCCTTCTTGCTGGCTGGGCATGAGAAGCTGAAAAATCCTTGACTTTAGTCTAAACATTACTTAGCAACAAGTGAAAACATTAGCGTTACCAACATTCTTATACCTAGCTCAAAAACATAGCACTGTACCAGCTACTAGGAAGACAATTAACTCTATCCCAGCTGAAACCAGGACAATCTCATAAGTACTTAGAATTTAAGTTTCAACTGAAGCCTACAAGATTTATTAATGAATTAGCAATGCAGGTGAGATGCATTCAGATATTTTTTGCTTGCAAGTTGAATCTTAAGGTTGACAGCCATGCAAGAATAAATCTCCTCAGAGCATTTCCCAACCTCTATCTATAGCATATGCAAGATTAAGCATATATACAGAAATAATACAAAAGTCAGTGTTTTAAATGAATTACTAAAATCAACATATACAGAGTAAAATGATAGTAAGCACCATGAGTACTACAGTAAGAAAAGTGTATGAATTGCATGGTATTTCCTTTGGGACAAACCTCTTTTTTCATTTTATTTGCATAGGATTCTTAGCTGAGGACAGCAAAGTTGATGGAGCTGTGAGGCCTTTTCAAATTTTTAGTGATGATCAGCTAATAATACCGTACAAGGATTCTCAGAACATTCTAAATTTGTTTCCAATGATATTTCTGAAGATGAAGGGTTCAGGAGCTATGACAGTATACTTCCCATTAGAGAAAACGTGTAAAAGTAACACTTCTGCAAAAAATAGTGAAAGAAGAGATATTAGATGTGTTTACTGAATATGCAAGGAGAGTAAGTCCCAGGCAAGAAGGAAGTATAAACACCACGGAATGAGAAGCTACCAGGTTATCATATAAAAGCAAGTCCACATCTCTGGCTATCCAAGTCCAAGAAAAATTAACTTGAACTGGGTCAGAATAGGTGAAAAGAAGAGGACTTCACTCTTCTTTAAAATATCCTTCTCTTCCATGAAGAGACAGACATTGCAGACTTCCTTTGTGAGAGGTCAGGAAAGGTTGGCTTGCTTGTTATAGCAAAACAATGGGTAAAGATACTAACTGGCAATAGTCGAATGAAAAAGATAAATACAAGGAAGAGAGACAAGCTATTTAAAATGAAGGAAGCATCAGTGATTAAACTGCCTATGAACAAGTTTTGACAGGAAATCAGAAGATTTTCTTATGTTCCTGAAGACTCACAGTCTTAGCCATACTGCTTTTATTTTTTTGTGGTTCTTTTTGTCTGTTTTTCCCTTCAGTAGATTTGAGCCTGAACTCCAGTCTTTCTTGCAAGCTTCCTACCTTTGATTGATAGCTATTAAATTAGGTTTTACCCCTTTGGTTCTGTCCAGATTAAATACATTTGTAGCACAGCATGACACAATGAGACAAAGGAACAAGTGGCAATTACTTTTGTCTATTTTTGTCTCCTACATGGTTAACCAACATTTAAACACTGAAAAGGGGGTAAAGAGATCCGTGTGAGTTTGAAAAATAGCAAATTGAGAGAATAGGATCAGGCAACCTGACACTGTTTAATCTATAATAGTTTGCAAATTAACTTCTTAGAAAGGATTTTTTTTCTAAATCCCAGGGATGGTTTTTCAATGAAGAGCCGAAGAAAGAGGTACTAAACAAGACCTTGCCAAGCTAAAACATATTGATATCAAAAGAGTAATAAAGAGGATGAAAACAAATTGTTGTACATGACTTGCAGAATGTTTTTTATTTAAAGCACATGGGTTTAATACTGATAGGAGTTCACAGTTCCTTCATGTGGTAACAGAATAGTGAATAAACATAAAAATGGTTTAAATAACATTTCCACTGCCATGCTCCTGCAAAGCACAGAAATCTCTTCGCTCTTTGTTAGTAACAGTATCCCTTGTTGGCAAGTACCCAGTAGGACATATATGAGAAGACCACAAGACCTTTAGGCAGAAGTCTTTGGAGGACACAGCCAATTCCCATGCAGTAGATGTTTTCAGGAGCTTGTACAGAGGTTTTAATTAATGCACTTGCCAGATGACTGAAAGGGCATATGAAGAGACAGAGGAACATACATCTCTTTCCAGATGTAAAACCTAAACCACTGGACAGAAACCTTATGTCCACATCCATCCTGACAGAGTCATGGCACTCATACAAATAAGCCAAAAAGAGATATACAGGCTTTGAAAATATGGCAGTATATATACATGCTACTTTATGGTATTTGTGTTATAAAACCGATTAGATAAATGGAAAACCTAGCTTTTCTTCTCTCAGACAGCAGAAGGATGAATATATGTATGGACAGAAATGGTTATCTGAGGTGATGATGGGAAACATTTAAAAAGTACAACAGACCTGTAATCTCATTCCTTCCCTTGCTCTTCTGTTGGGATCTTCCCTCGCTCTTCTGTTGGGATCTTCCCTCTTGTGAAGAGATCCAAAGCCTCACTTTGTCAGAAAGTTTAAATGAGACGCTTTTATTAGTGTGATTTGTGGCACTAATGGTAGACTGTATGGAGCTAACTCTCTGACTTGTTTCTCTCTACTGAATGACATACACACACAAAAACTTCAAAAGCCATTTAAAATGCTTTCCTGATAATTGTCCCATGTACATTGTTAGACCCAGATTTGCTTGCATGGCAGTGCTTTTATGGATCTAGGACTTACTGTCAGTTAGTTAACTTTTTGACATAGGCACCAAGAGGGCATTCTTCTCTCACAATAAAGCTGTGGTGATTTTAGGTATTTGCTGTGGACAAGTCAGAATTGCTTTTATTTTCAATCCCGAAGACATTGTTCACTTGAGAGAAAAATCACAGGGCAAGTCAAATTTTGATAGGGAGCATGTCGTGAGTTGCTGTTGACAGTGTGTCACAAATACATCTCTACTCTGTAATTTTTAAGTTTGTTATTTTCCCACTAGTTCCACTGGCTTTCATAGTTAACTGCTTTTAACAACTAAGGCAGCTACTGAACAGCTGGGAGGCTATAGGAGTGTGCATTGAATCACAGCAGGGTGTTCAAGCAAATTGGTTATACGGGTGTTCGCTGAAAGTGGGAATCATCTCTTCAAAAGTTTAGGTGTGATGTGCATTATTTTGAGAGGAACCATCATAACAATGTGCAATTCCTACCTTAGTGGCACAAGAGATGATTTAAAGAAACAATGGGTGGTTTTTATTTCGCTGGGAGTTTTGCCAGTCTTCCTCCTGCCAGCTAAAATCACAGGCTGCTTGCTGAGGCTATCTGCCAGGCAATTTCACCCAAAAGAAAGGAGAAACATTTTACCTTATCCTGCACCTCGGTGTGCCACTGATATTGATGCCGGTGTCCACCACTCCTGTGCCTGTTAGGTCCATGTATTAGAAGGTGTGCTAAGTGGCCCAGAAACCATACCTATCCTCAGTTACCTCTACTTCATAGCTGAATTTCTCTGTGGTTGAAACCCTTTGGTAAGAAGCCAGGAGTGTGCACCCTCTGCAGGAGCTTTTAACTCTTTCTGTTATGTCCCAGCACTGAATGCCCTAGTGATGCTACAGAAGCAGGAGGAAGAACCTGAGGTTTAGCTCTCCAAATTTGAAAGTTACATTTTCTGCATGCCAGGCATACATATTGTAAGACCCCTTCAGCACTGAGCACAGACCTTCAGTCGTGCCTGATGGCATTCAGTACAAAATGCATTTGGTAAACAAGGCCAAAATAAAGACTCCCTGTCCCTTTTTTTAAAGCTGCTTTTAAACTCAAAATCTGACTTCTAATGAAAAATAATGAGACACATAGTGTACCACTTCCCTTTTTCTAATTCCTAAATTATTCCTAAACTATTGCTTTGAATGGCAATATTTCTGGTAGCTCACATGCAGGAAGAGAAAGCACATGCCAATAAGCCAGATTTTCAGGTAATATAAATAAGAAGTCCAGTAGGTTGACTATTAAACAAGAGTCAAGTTCCCCTGCAATACTCCCATTCAAAATGCAGTAGTTTAGAATTTGAGCTCCCTCCCATTTTTCTTCAGGTATATTTAGACAGATACATGAATCAATACATTAACGCTGAAACAATTTCAGAGTATCAAAAGCTGCTAATTGATAGTTAAATGTAAGCTTATTTTTCATGTGAAACCGCTGTACTATATTCATTGTTGAAATAATGGTAATCATTTTCTTTGTGACATTCTCTTGAGGAATTTTAAACAAAGCCTTCAGTAATTGCTTAGTTATTTCAGACCTGCCTGGTAATTTTCCACTGTATTAAAAGGCATTTGTTACTGAGAGTGATGGAAAAAATGTACATGTCTACTGGATGGAGCTTTTACTTATTTTCAGTCAACATAATTACCTTTTATTAACGCACCTGGTATCTGAACAATAGCCTACTTTTTATTTATTCAACTAATACTTTCCTAGGTTCATATCTGTAGGATTGCCTTAGTTTAACCCCAGCCAGCAACTGAGCACCACGCGGCCGCTCACTCACTCCCCCCCACCCAGTGGGATGGGGGAGAAAATCGGGAAAAGAAGCAAAACCCACGGGTTGAGATAAGAACGGTTTAATAGAACAGAAAAGAAGAAACTAATAATGATAACACTAATAAAATGACAACGGCAATAATAAAAGGGTTGGAATGTACAAATGATGCGCAGTGCAATTGCTCACCACCCGCCGATCAACACCCAGCTAGTCCCTGCACGGCGATTCCCCGCCCCCGCTTCCCAGTTCCTATACTAGATGTGACGTCCCATGGTATGGAATACCCTGTTGGCCAGTTTGGGTCAGCTGACCTGGCTGCGTCCTGTGCCAACTTCTTGTGCCCCTCCAGCTTTCTCGCTGGCTGGGCATGAGAAGCTGAAAAATTCTTGACATTAGTCTAAACACTACTTAGCAACAGCGGAAAACATCAGTGTTATCAACATTCTTCACATACTGAACTCAAAACATAGCACCGTACCAGCTACTAGGAAGACAGTTAACTCTATTCCAGCTGAAACTAGGACAAGGATATCTATACACTTCAAACTGTAATGAACAAACAAGATTGGTTATGTTTTCAGGTTTTTTGGAAAAAAAAAAGTTTAACTGTACTCACAATAAAACAATTTCGATTATATCCAGTTTTAGAGGAAAACCTAATCCAACAAACTGAACTTTCAAGCAACATTTAGAAGAACAAAAATAATAGTATTAGTACTAGAAAAGCAATTTTTATAGAATATGTATTATACTGTGGTGACTTTGTAAGGTAAACAATATTATGAAAGGTATTTACTATCCAGATATTTGAGTATTAAACAAGAGATATTATCTACCTAAAGGTCATCTAGATCACTAAATATTATGTGATGTAATTTATTCTGTTTATCAAACTGATTTTGTTACTAGATCCAACACTGCGCTGAAAAATAATACCCCTTCAATACTGTCAGTAACCTGCACCCCGTGTAGGAATTAGAGCGAGGTCCGACGGGAGACCTCAGAGCAGTGGCCGTGACCCAGGACCCCACCAGCGTAAGCTCTGACGAACGTAAAGCGGGCCCTTGTACTTTCAGCCACCCATGGCTTCGTTAAGTCTATAAAATAAGTCCTGTTCTGAGGCTTCACAACAGTAGAGAGCTTTTATTATTTGTGACCAGCTTTAAAAGCAGCTGCTATGCTGACATAGATCGAAGATGCCCCGAGCACCACATCCTCCTCCCTTCTGCCTCCAATACAGACCCGGGCCCACACCTACAAGAACACACTGTAGTGTTTCCTGCTTTTCTCTCTGCTTCTCATCTGCTTTTGTGCAATGGGATAAGCTTTGTTTGCAAAGGACTCAGGGTCTCCTGTAAGGCACCCATTCCCCCAACTGGGAGGAGTGCGTAAAGCTGCCAGACTGCCTGCTAGCAGGTATGTGGAGTAGGTGGTGGGTCTGTAAACATCTTCTTCAACAAGTTTTTAGGCATCGTAAGTATGAACACTACTCTCACATAGGTTTAGGTAAGAGCGTATATTCCAGCTCTAGCAGCCTAGCTCCAGCTGTTTCAACCTTACCACTGTTCCTTCAGCATCTTGCTGTGGTCTGGACCAAAAAACCAATCTTATCTCCCTCAGTCAGTGGATATGCTCTAGCTGGAACAATGTAAGGAGCAGAATGCCATTTAATTACATTTATTGAATGCTCAAACACTGTTCCCTTGACACATTACTTATTTAGGAATATTATAGCACATTTTAAAATTAGTTATTTAGGAACATTACAACACATTTTCAGATGACAAACAGTACTATTACAGCAGGAACATTAAAAAATGGATTCAAATTAATGTCAGATGATTTCTTTTTCTTGGTAATTTAACTGAAGAAAATACAGTCAGTCATTTTATTCCTGAATTTTAATGCAACCTATATAGGCTCATTTATCATTTTCCTCATAACTTTGGAGTTATAGATAACTTTGGTTTTTTATATTATTAAAAAAATATACAACAACAACAACAACAACAAAGAACTGAACCAACAGCGAACAAAGAGGATTTTTCAGTCAATATGACCAGAAGCAATTATTTACCATAGGGTGCATTTGTGTAATTGATGTGTGACACTTCTCATATTCAACATCTCATTTACAGTACATGCATTTTTTGAAGAGATGCAAAACATATTCCAGAAAAGTTGACTCCTTACTTCTCAACATAAATATCTTTTGTTCTCCACCTGTGAGTTCAAATTTTAGAATTCCCATGCTTTTTTACTTTGTACAAGAAAAACCTGAATTTGTGGTTGAAGACCAGAAGTTAGTGAACAGAATTCTAGTCTAGTCTAGTCTAGTCTAACTATTTTTGGGGTCAGTGTCTCTTCCTCTAGACTCTTTGTCTTTTTTCCTCCTTACTGTTATTTAATATGAACAAAAGTTTCCAGAAGCTGCACTGAAAAGTAAGGTCCCTTTTACTGTACAGCTATTCTAAAGAGAACAGCATCAAGACAGTTCATGGTACATGAGCAGCATCAGAAGAGAAAGCAGAGATAAATTTTCACCAAACATTAAAGTGTGGCCTAAAGTTGGAAATAGTTTAACAATTTTAGAAATAGTTAAAAAGTTTAAAAAAAAAAAATCTTTCAGGTGCTAATTTGCCACAGGTGTCTCTCAGTCAAATCAATGATAGTAAGTTGAATCTACTTGGTGACTTTAAGAATACATTCAATGGTTGAAGAAAGATAGAGCAAGAAGTTCTGAGCTACTGCGATAAAACACTGAAGCAAGGGTGTGTTGTTAAGGTTGGCGCCGAAGGAGATGGGAAGCAGAGGGAGCACTTCATTGAGCCAACTCAAGTCTGACAGGTTGCTCTCCTATGGTGCAGCATTTTATAGGGCTACGGTCTCTAAAGGCTCTTTCCTAATAGTAAAACAACATCTTAGAGTACCTTCTCTTGTTTTAAAATATACTAACATGTCAATCTTGGTAATCATAAAGTTTCATTCATCTACATTCTGGGCATGGCACAGATACCAGACAAACAAGCTTTCCTATATATAATTTTCACAGAGAAATATGTGGCCTAACTCTCTCCAGAGAGAGAGCTGTGTTCAAACCCTGCTTAGCCACAAATACTTCCACGACTCAGAGTCATACAGAGACTCATACTCAAAGTATCAAAATCCCAGTTTAGATAGGAGATGCTCCTGTTTCCAAAAAGCAATTTGATTGCCCCAGCCAAGAGGCACTTTAAACCCACTGGATTCCTCATTTGGGACCGCAGGGGACCCAGTGGGCTCAGCTGCGGTTCGGAGGGGTGTGGGGAAAGCCTCACCCACTTGTACTTGGGGACAGCATCCAGCACTGTACTCCACTTTCATTTCACTTTCCAAAAACAGGATGGAGGGAGAAGAAAAGGAGGCAGCGATCCAAGAAAAGACGGCGCTGAAAAACGTTTCCAGCTCGTAGCTCCTTTACCATGGGACCCTAATTGCCAGGCTAAGGATGGGACTGTGGCAGAGCACTCCTCACCCACCTGTTGAATCGGACCCCAATTTAGGACAGCAAGAGCCACCCTGTCAAAGAGCAGAGAGCATGATGTCCAAAAGAGCCGGGCAGACTTCCTGGGACTGGGGACTTGGGGGGTCAGGTCTCTCTTCACAGTATTACTTACACATTTTATTCAACGAAGTCTTCAGTGATGCTGCAAGCCGTATGATTTTTCATTCAGCATGACTATAAGGCAAACAGTATTATTTGACTGTATTCCAATAATCCTATTAGTGGTCATATAAATATGCAGCAGGAAGATGACTCTGGCTGTAGAAAAACAGATTTTCAGGAATGTTCTATCTATTAGCTTCACAATCATTATTTCTCAGTCACTTTATAATTTCAGTCTTTCCACTGAAAATGGTTATTAGTTTATATTTCTTTCCTAATAAAAGCATTTTTAGTTCTAGGAGCTTCTTTGCTGCCCTCTTAAGCACTTTGCTAGAACAGCAGAGCTGAATGAAAAAAAATTTATTATGTTCAGCAACAAGGTGTTTGAAGTAGTTTCTGCTTTGACTCTAACTACTTCCGATAACATAAATATTTTCTGATTTCATAACAAAAATACCCAACCAGAAGTTCCTTAGCTTTTCAAATCATATTGCAAATCAGTATTATATCAGTATTATATTAGATATCTATTATTATATATCAGTATTATAATCTTTCTAGTATTAACTATCACAAAGTACAATAGAGTTAGAAAATGAGGAAATTAATAATATGGACAAAAAGACAATTTTTTGTGGGCCTATTTTGTTATTTTTGTAATACCCTCTTCATATATATACCAAGATTGTGTGTCAATTTTAATTTTTGTCCTCTTTTTTAATTTCTTCCACATATTTCTCTCTTAATATGTCTTCCTGCAGTAAAACAGATTCACATAACTTTTTAAATCTCAGGAAAGACAAAAATTATGGATCCACTGATCTGCCATTTTTTAATGCCATGAAAACCTATACTTGCTCCTAGCACAGAGGAAAAGAATATTGTAAATACTGGCAAAAAGTGTAAAAGCTGGTTTTGTCCTAAAATTGAAAAAAATGTCAATTGATTCATATCCATTGTTTTTTATATTAACTAGACATTATTATTAATTTGCCATAACCTGAAGCCTTTTAGAAGAAAAAATAAAACTACTTATTTTAACATGCAACTTTCCTTGCTTGCTTTCAAATATTCACTTTGGATGACAAACCAAAGATCAATGGGAGAGGGAACAGAAAGGAAAATTCATATCTTCTTTTTCCTCATACCTCTTCCAGCTGAATACTGTCAGGTCTTATGACCAATGGTATACTTTCTGCCAAAATCGTTTATCACCCTAACCTCTTCTACAAGCAGTCTTTATTTACAGCTACACTTGTTGCTGCTGAGAAATCTTAAACTGCCCAGTGTACTTCACCATGCATGCAGGTAGAGGGAGATATCAAGGCAGATTTGTACAAATACAAATATCGCCTTAAACTGAGACAGCAAGTAAGTCACTGCAATCCAATTCTCCAAAGGCCTTATCTCTGGCACCCTGACTGCTGAAGAAATTACCCCTGAGGAAATTACCAGGGAGTGAAACAGTGGAGATATAATTCTTTATTCTTAAGTTATGCTTTCAAGCTATCTATCTCCCTGCAGGCAGAGAAACAGAAAAAGCAGGCGCTGAATAGCAGAGTAACACAATCAAGATCGTGGAGCAGCCCAGGCTTCTAATACCTGCTTTTGAGGTTTAGACTGAGAAAGCAGCAGCTGATGCACCAGGATGAAACCCACAACTTCTTGAATTGCTCCAGGCTAACTCACGGGACAAACACCACAACAGCAGGTCTGATCCATGTTTCCCTCAAAACATAAAACAAATGCATCCCAATACAAAGCAAGTTTAGCTTTCTCATCCCCCTTTTCACAGATATTGTATCATGGTGTAGGGAATTCCCAACACAAAAAAATAAGTTTTGTCACTTACTTACAAGTGTACTGTTGCACCCGAAATCTCTTTTTATTAAGAAAGTACATGCTATGCAGTTTAAAACTAAGATACAAAAAGTAATACAGGAATGCTTAATGAAGCTATGGAAGACTCTTATTTAAGAACAAATATTGCCCAAAACATCAGATGTTTCAGAATACTAGGTATTTTTGAAGGAAGTGTTTTATTCAATTCATATCTGTGCATCCAAAAGGCGGATACAATGGTATGTGATCATATCCAGTCTGAGGAGATTTCAAAATTCAGTTTCGAAAACCTAAAATCTTCTTGTTAACAGTGCATTTTTATTGATGCTAACTTTCTGTTTGGTGGCACAGGTACTATAGGATGCTAGGTAAATACGCCATGAGCCCATAGGATAATTCTGAATTTCACTTACCGTGTTTTGCTTGAATGACTGAATCAAGTAAGCATTGTGTATCAGCCAAAAGAAATCCACTTTGCATGATAGAATGTGTCTTTTGAAAAGTTAAACAGTTGACACATTAGAAAGTTAGAGAAACAAAAGGAAGAACTGTGTTTATACAATCAAAGGGATAGGAAAAGATGGGCCTTATTGACATGTCAGTAAGTCTATTACCATGGGGTAAACAGAATTCAATCTGGATCAAGGTAAGAAACACTAACGATCTGTTCTAGGAAGAGAAGCTAAAGCACATGTGCAAGGAGCATCAGCTGTGGAGGAAAGCCTGTTTCCTAGAGGGAATACAAATGAAGAATTTCAAATGTGAGTTGCCTTAAATGCTGCTGGTTTCCTTCATTATTGGAATGATTAATAGGAGAGTGATTGTTATCCCCTATCTCTGTAGACATAATTATTCACTGGAACATAAGGGATCTCCGTCACACTGATAGGAAAAAAAAGAAAAGCCCTTCAAGGAAAAGTTGTGTGGAAGTAAAGCTTTTAAAATGAGAACAGTGAAAGAGTGAGCATGATGTGGCCATCTTTCTGGACCTCTGGCAAAATTTCTGGAGATCCTAGTTACTAGTTAGAGCTTTCCTGAACAAGAGAAATGGAAAGTGGCAGTCTTAAGAGCACTCCTTTAGGGCCATCCGGAAACCCTGAAAATGTATGTTAGTTATATATTTAAGTCTAAATGGTAGTTGACTTTCTCTGCTATTCTACTATATAATCACTGTTTGTTATGATTTTATGCTTTTGGTGTTCAGTCAAAAATTTAAGAAAGAGATGGAACAAAACCTCCTGAAGTCACAGATGCAATGAATTTAATTTATCACTTACTAATTTTTATGAAACTCAGGGTAATTTATGATGCTTATACTTAATCAAAGCTTTAGTTATATATTTTTGGTGACACAGTAAGAGCAAAATCATAAAGATTCAGGAAGTCATATGTTTCAGAGAGTATAGTAGTTATGCTATAACAATGTGGTATATATTGGATTAATTTAAAGTAAATAAATTTAAAGTTCTTAATTAAAATACAGCAATTATTAAATAAACTGGAAAATAATAAACGTAAATTGATTATATCTTTAATGCTATACAATAGATTAAATCCAGTGTTTTAAAATCACATTAGAGAGGATGTGAAAATTATGTTCCCTTTTCCAGGCTTTAATATCCCTCACTTAAGCACTTTAATTAGAATGCAAATTCATCTATAGAGCAGATGTAAAGACAAAAGCTTTGGTGAATATGGAATATCTGAGAAATCATTAGCCAACATCATAGCACATTAGATTACTGCTACTGAATTGGAAATATAATGTTCACCGTGATGAAAAGATTATAAATTAAATCAGATGGCTGTACCACCTAGTGTTTTAATTTCCGCAGACTTCATTCTGAAACACTTTCTTCTCTGAATAATAACTTTAATCATCATCAAAGGACTATTAAATCCTTAGCTTAAAACACTGACTGCTCTTTGTATGATTTTTTCACCAAAAGAGACTTCCTTATGTCATGTGCTGTCATCTGGCAAGCAGTGTAATATAATGCAGTTGATGTGTTATACATATATGCTTATATAAATAAATTAACGACAGAAAAGTAAAACTACTTCCTGGGAATGTGAGAGCTCAGCGAGGGGACAAAGTGATGCACTCAGGGATGCATTGGCTTTCAACAGATTTCATTAACTGAATAGTTTGTAGCCATGAATAAGAGGTCCATACACCAAATGCATGCATGTTATTTCTGTACAGACATGCAGACAGATCAGCATCCATTGCTACCCACAGCTGCTGAAGCACCCGTAGCTGTGTTCACGCTGCTCAGACGGCACTCCTCAGCTGACAAGGTGCTGAGATGCTTACAGCGATTGGCACTTTGCCACATTGCTTTGTTTTGTTCTCTAAACAGGCACCTGAAACGTTAGTTAGATACGAATATTCCTGTGCTTTTCCCCATATTTGTGAAGCCAATGTAACCAGGTGACATGGCTGTGCTTCCACAGATGTCATCCACGTAACACCTCCTACCTCTCGCCCACCCACCTGTATCTGCCCACCAATACATCTCTCTCATTTATGCGTGTCCTAGTTTCAGCTGGGATAGAGTTAACTGTCTTCCTAGTAGCTGGTACGGTGCTATGTTTTGAGTTCAGTATGTGAAGAATGTTGATAACACTGATGTTTTCAGTTGTTGCTAAGTAGTGTTTAGACTAATGTCAAGAATTTTTCAGCTTCGAGAAAGCTGGAGGGCCACAAGAAGTTGGCACAGGACACAGCCAGGGCAGCTGACCCAAACTGGCCAACAGGGTATTCCATACCGTGTGACGTCCCATTTAGTATAGGAACTGGGAAGTGGGGGTGGGGAATCGCTCGCTGGGGCACTAGCTGGGTGTCTGTCGGTGGGTGGTGAGCAATTGCACTGCGCATGATTTGTACATTCCAATCCTTTCATTATTGCTGTTGTCATTTTATTAGTGTTATCATTATCATTATTAGTTTCTTCTTTTCTGTTCTATTAAACCGTTCTTATCTCAACCCGTGGGTTTTGCTTCTTTTTCCCGATTTTCTCCCCCATCCCACTGGGTGGGGGGGAAGTGAGTGAGTGGCTGCGTGGTGCTTATTTGCTGGCTGGGGTTAAACCACGACAGTGCAAGCACAGCTGCTTAGGAGCTGCAGTTAACCAAGCTGTGAACTGATCCAGCTTAAAATACAAACTGCTGTTCTGGGAAAAGTGAGGGGACAGCCCAGGCTGGAAGTCAAGGTGTGATTCCCGAGGCACCTGAGCCTGGTTAATAGTCCTCCCCATGGAGGGGGGGCACAAGGCTCACTCCCCCTCCAGTCTGTGGAACACCCCCTGCTGCTCATTTTGACTTTGAAGCTCCATGCAATAACAAGTGTAGCCAGACTTTCCAGGTTATTTGCAAAGCTTAGGCATTTTGCTGTGGAAATTCTTATTAATGCAGTATCAAAGCCTGTAATAACTTCGCTAAATGTGTGACCACAAGCACAGGCATGATTTTTTAGTGTTTGGGTCATGCTGAGTGTTGACTGCATTTAGTTCTTATTATCGAACTCTTGAGTGCTGAGTAATTCACAGCATCCTTTAGAGCTTAGCCATGCAACATAACACATGGTCTGGTGTAGGCAAACACAGACATGTGGTACATCCCACACATGGGATGTGCAATTTAAGTGTAAATGCCAAGATCCCCTGGGTTTCTTCTCACGAATGAGCATGCCAATCTCAATTAACCCCACAGTGCTTATTTAGAAAGTTGAGATCTTAATTCCTGATGGCAGCTTAGGATGTGAGCCACTTTCTTCAAATACAGACAACTGCAGTTCAAATTCCCTTATATCACTTTTCCAGACTCAAAACTGATAAGTGAAAATACATCTAAAGGGAGTGGTCCTAGTTCTCGTGGCCCACTCTGTCTTTGCTGACGAGGGCAGATCATGGCATCGTTTGTGACGATTCCAGCTGCGTACTGCAGTAGGATTTCAAAGGGTTCTCTTTAGTCATATTAAATGGTCTAATAAAATATTTGATACACTACTGACATCAGCTGGATGGAAGGAGACTTTATGCTTATAAACTATTGTAGAGTAGAATTAATTCCTTAATTCAACAGCCTAGGTTGTTGTCCCCACTATAATCTAAACACAGCTGCCATGCCCACACAAATTTGACCTATCCTAAAGCAATCAACCATCGCCTTTTTACTCCTAAAGCTCTACTGGTGTAAGCACCTTTTGATTCCCTACCTTCCTGTCCTGGATCTCTCCCCAGCCTTTCCTCCTCCCTGTCCACTCTGCTGGCACAACAGTTCATGCAGCTGGATGGCTCAGAGAGGGTCCAGATGAAAAACAACTTTTTTTTTTCCCCTTCCTTATTTTTCAGAAGGATTAGTTGTCTGATCTAGACCACCATGTGTGCTGCACAATCATCACTTTGCATGTGGTAGTGCAATAGAGTACGAGTGCAGAAAAGCTGGGGGCTTGCTGCTGTTGGAGAAATTGAAGAGCCTAGTCTGAAGTTCCTTTGGCTGTCTGGATTTCACCCCTTCAGCTCTAAAGCAGCCTGGGCTGCTGCGTACATATTCCCTCCCATCTGCTGTGCAGCAACAGTGGCTGCCGTGGCTGCATGATGAAGCAGAACAGAGGACTGATTCAGCCAAAAAAATAATGGCTGTGGAAAAGAGCTGTAAGAAACTTTGATATCTTTTATGGATGCAGTAAAGCCAACCACAGCCAGGTAAAACAAAGACTCAAAAGGAAAAAAAAAAAAAAGACATTAAAATTGTAGGAAAGCATCTTCTCTGCCATAAACATGGGTAACAAGACTACTACTTAGAAGCTTATCATTTTCTAAAAGAGACTCTGTGAAGAACCAAATATAGTATGTTAAATATATAAAAGGAATATAAAAGAATACAGTTACCAATGGAAAAAAAAGGATAGCTGCTTTATTTTCCAAGTAATTATCCTCTATTTGTACAGATAAGATTGGATTATTATCATTACCTTACAAAGAGAAAAGATGTTGAAAAACATCACCCTGCTATTGTGTACCAACAATGTTAAACAAAAAAGGAAAGAAAATCTTAAAAGCCTTAATTCATCCAAAATCTTTAGTGAAATGCTTAGAATTTTCTAACAGTGACTGAGCACTGACAATTATTTTACTGACTACTTGGATGATTTATACTTTGTTAATTCTTGTATGTCTGTTGTAAAGCAATTGTATATTGCAGTAAAGTCATGGACTCTATACCAGTTATTGACTTGGCTATGTAAAAATTCCCAGTTAAACGTGCTAAACTGTGTTCAGCTGGAATGTAAATAAATGTGTACTCATCAAGACAAATACAGCTCTACATACTTAGCAAAACATTAACAAATACGAGACTCTTGCTTGAGTTGCTATTTGCAGCTGTCTGGATGCTCCTAGGTGATATTTTATCGATCCTCTCTTTCTCACGGCTTTTCCCTCTGTAGAGCCATTAACAAGCTTCTTTCCTCTCCCAGTCATGAGTTTTCATGAAGCAGGGGGAAATGTAGTACCTTTGAGGAACCCACCCTCTGCCAAATCTGAAGGAAATTTGATTTTTTCAAATGCTATCAAGTCAAAGACAGGCCCCACACAATGCATGCACGCACCCAATTAAACACACAGCGTAATAATATTAGATACTTAATTTCCACAGGAAACAAAGTTAACTGGATTTCACTTAAAAGCTGGACCAGAGCTGGTGAGCACCATCACATAAGGTATGACCAGAACATGACAACTGCAAATTTCAAAATCACCTACCCCTTATTTTATTTTTTTTTCAATTTGAAGTGTGAAGCCTGTTAAAATTTCCCTTTGTGGGTGTGCTAACTATTCCAGGACATCTTTCTTTTCATTTGTGCACAGTCCCTGTGAACTTTGCTGAATTATTATGCCTTATAAACTTACTATTTCTCTCTAAACTGACAAGCAGATGATAGAAAACATACTGATGCTCCATATGGCTTGAAAGCTCATAAGAAATCTTGTTCCTAAAATTGGCATATTTCAATGCTTTTAGAGCTGTGAAAAGCTTTTATGTCTGCCAGTTTTCTATACCATTACTATAGTCCTGAAGCAGTGTTTATCACTGGAGGATACCACCTGGATCCAGGATCCTGTATGCTATTCTTCCACATTTCCCTCCATGGATCACCTGCCAATGAATCACCAAGGAAACTCATTACCAAAAGCACAAACTACGCTGAATGGTACAGCTGACTGCCAGCAGATAGTGTTATTCGCTGGACCACTCAAGCATGTTATTTCTTCAAATGCTGCACTTCTGTCATGTTGAATGGCTGTGCTATGCTGTTTCTCATTCTCATTTGTTACTTAATTTTAATCTCATCTGACTCACTGGTGTGGGTACAATGTCTGAGCTGCTGTCAGAAAGTCTGTGTGAGGCTATTTTAACAGCTATGAAAAGACAAAATGTGGTTCTAGTTCTTTTCATTTGTCATTTATATTGAAGAATTTGCTTTTTCATTAGCTCAGCTTAGGCATATCATGTTCTGGATGAATGAATAAGAAAGTGAATCCTTCTTTCCCACTGTTTGATGTTTACCTCCAGTTCATGTCAGGCTGCGATTTTCCTATTTCTGCACTGCCAGTCTCCAGAAAGGTTCAGGGACTACTACACATAAAACACAAAGATCGTGACTCATCTAGACCTCATTCTAAGGTTTAAGCTGTGACCTGAATGCTTCATACCCTTTTCAGCATGCCTGCCAACACCAGGTAAATATTTTCAGTGGCAGTTTGAAGACTACCAGAATACAACCTTTTAATGCTTGGGTCAACTTCTGCCTTTCCCACCTACTGTCTGTAAATTCCAGTTTTCAGTTCCTGTGTTTTGGACACCCATTTGTGTGGATTTTCCCAGGGACTCTGCTGGCACTGCAGCAGTTGGTCAGGTGTCCTGGCCAGCCATCTGCACTGTCCCACTGTGGCTCATTTCTTTTTATTTAACTTGAGGAATGAGGAATATCTCATTTGCTCCTGGACACCCACTCACAGATTTAAGGCAGAGGCTTCTTCTCATTAAAGGCACTGTACCCATTAGCCAGTGTTCCCTCACTCACCGCAGCTCACAGTTCATCAGTTCAAAGCTGATCCCACCAGATATTTTAAACCACCAAATGTCACTGCTCCCTAACTTTACTGAGCACAGAGTCCTCTACAGACAGCTTGGTTACCTTTCATCCTGATGAAGCTCCAAACGGTTTTATGAACTCTTTTCCTACTTAAGTGAATCTGTCATATTAGTGCAATAACTTAATACTGGTTACAGTTTCAAGATTCCAAAATCTAAATTAAAGAGATTTTCTTTTTTTGTTATAGCTACCTTTCTATTAGTCCAAACCCATCCACTACTTTTTATTTGAAAACCTCAGACTTAGATATTAATGGTACTTGCTATTTGTCACATTTTGCCTTTCTCCACTTCTACACTTATGTAGGGCAATTTACTACATCTTTGCTTAATGATGCCACTTTATCATTTTTTGCAAAAATCCAGCAGTTGTGGACAGTGATGGAAACAATTTAAATGACGATAAAATTGGAGTGAAAAATGGGGGCTAAAATGGCTCAGGGATACTTTGACTAATCTGAGATATTCACTGACCTGAAAAGCATGGCAGAGTTACAGAGAGAAAAATCTATTTAATCTATTGATAGATTAAAAACTTAGATGATAGTTCTCATCTAACCCAACACCACAGATTTTTAATAACTGTGAAGAAATGAAGGGTGATTTTAGATTATGATGACATTAAAAATAACAGTATTCCTATTTGGGGTGTGCATTGTATGCCAGCAGTAATCTTACAAGATACAGAGATTCTGATGAAAGTCATGTCACCATTTCAAAATGTCATCATTTTATTCAGAGACTGTCCTTGATGAATACTTAAATTCAGGATAAAATTAAACAACTGTTTGTTATTCTTCCTATTATTGATAATAAAAGTAGTTAAGAAGTGTATTTAAATCTATTGTGAATCAGGCATCACTATAACAATATGTAAGGCTTAGATTCTTTCCCAGTACAAGATTTGGTGGTAAATGTACTGCTTCCAGTAAAAAAAATGAGAAAATAGTTGTTTTCACTCTTTGATCAGGCACTGAGTTTAAGAAGTTGGGAAGAATGGTCCTTAGGACTAAGGTCTTAAGGATTGCTTAGGACATTCTGGCTGGTAAAGGATATAATAGGGCCTTATTAAAGCAAACCGCAAAACTTCTGCTGACTTCTCTGTAGCCACAGAGCTCACAAAATACTGCCTTCCCACACGTGTAGCCCCATTCATTTCTGTAGGTCTGTTTAGGTGTATAAATTTTGACTCGGCTGTCTGGTTAACAGAAATAATAATAATGACAAATGAGCAGTGTGGCAGTGTCCCTGCTGAAGGCCAGATCTAAAGCACTTATTTTGAGTGGAACATCCTCACAGGATTGAAAGTTTTAAATTGCATGTGAGAGGAGTAAGAATTGACACATGCTCAAGAAATAGACTGAAGTCCTGGCACAAATTGCTTGTTTGGAACAAAGAGGAAAACTATGATTATAAGGCTGGGAACTTCTTATGAGAGCTTACTTCAAGTTGGAGGAGTTTGGGAAAAATTTTGAATAGTTCGGAAGTATCATGAGTTACTTCAAAGATAATGAGTGTTGAGCAGAAGCAGCATTAACTTTTAATCTTTGCCATCTTTTTTTTTTTCCCTAGGGAAAAAAGATCCTTACACTTACCTTTTTTCCCAGTGATCTACTTTCCTTCCTCATAGATGTTTCAATGGGTTTTCATTGACTTGACTGTATTTTAAGACAATAAGACTGATGCAAAACATGGTATAATGTTGACAATCTCTTGACAATTCTCAAGACTGTCTCTCCTGATAATCCATTTTTTGAAAAAAAAGAAAAAAAGAAAAAGCTGGTGGATTGATTTTTACACTAACAGCTGTAATGTTGGATCGTATGCCCCCATCACTCTAGGGTTTCATCACAACTGACATTGTTCGTCCTCCCATGTAGCACAAAGGTGATTAAGAAAACAGTACCCATCTAAATCCAGATTGTGCCTCTGGCTAAACTGATAGTATGGTTATGAACCCAAGTTTGATCAAGATCAACCTGGAACTGCTGAGTAACGCAGGAGGGCTGATACTGCTATCATAGAACCATGCCTGTCAGCAGCTGAGCTTAGATGCCATTAAAGTCTTAAAAGTATAACATCCAAAATCCTTTGGAAGTTATATTTAATGTTGTAGTCACAGGCAAAGTTTAATTTTTAATACAAAGTTTGTATTGCTATATATTATAAAGCAAGGAAATGCTCCTTTCTTACCCTTTCTTCCCTTTTGCTTTTAGCCATGCATTTACAAGATGTGGTATTTACAGAGAATTGAATGTCGGCTATTTTAGGATTCATTCCTTCAGTGCCCATACCACTATTCAGTGAACATGTTCTCCTGTACTTCAATTATTTGAGCCAAAGCTGCCTGTATTTAATTATTATTAAGAAACCTAACTTAGATTCCTATTCATTTTAATGGGATTTATGTCACTGTGACAGCTTTCTGCTAACAAGTCATTAGTGATCATTTCTGAAACACCAAGCTCTAAACGGCAGCAATGTTGCTTAGACAAGAAAAGCGAACATTCTGACAGTTTGTCTTTCACTTAACCTAAATTTTCCAGGAGCGCATGATACTGAAACCTAATTTATCACATCACAACCTTCTCATCTCTTAAGTAAGAAATTCCCGAAATGCTTTAGTAGTTTTTGATCCACTTAGCTGCACAGTAGCAAAGATTTTAAATGCGAAAACAACTGTTAGAAGAAACAATACTGGGCTAAAAGTACTAACAAGGACAGAAATCTTTAAAGTCTTTCTACTTTGACAAAGACTCTGAGAGCAAGGGGAAGACAACACCTGCTCTCAGCAATCACTAGAAGGCACCAGAGGCATCTGAGCACCCTCTTCAATAGACTGGACACTATTGAAGGTGACCTTAATGCAGTTGTTGTTGCACATCTTTTGAAAACTAAGGTTTTATTTACTCTTTAAAAAATAAATGTCTTTTGGAAGGCGTGCCTTTGGGGGGAAAAGTCCTAAAGCACAACAGAGTCTTTCCTTTTACACACAGTAATTATTTTCTCATTCTGTGATAGCTGCTGAGCTACTTACTATAAATCAGAAAAATAACAAATGTACTACATACTCTCCTCACACTCTCTCAAGTTTTTCTTCCTGAATCATCCCCTCCTTGGCTGCATACATATATGCTCATGTACATCCACATTTACGTATATATCTATGAGATTCATGTACATCCACATTTGCATATATATCTATGAGATACACTTGGAAACATTTCAGTGTCTGGCCTGGAAAACTCTCTTGAATGACTTCATTTTAAAGTTTTCCTTTCTTCTTTGCTTTACCTTGTGTTTTTTTAATGAAAGCTTTGCCATCTTTCTGTGCTATTACAGTTAACATTTACTGCTGCTGGCATGATGAATAGTCCAACCCAAACTGCTGGTCATCAAGCACAGGATGTGACAAGGACATCTGATTGCCTGCAACCAGAGCCCTGGCAGCCGTGACTGTGCCTGTAATACCCTGCTAGAGTGTCCTTGCTGAAGTCAGTTTTGCTGTTATTTCCTATTAGTTATGACTTTATAAATGGTAAAGTCAAAACTGAAGAAATCTTTTTACTCAGTTAGAAACCCTAAACCCATAATCATAGCTTCCTAAAACTACAAGCAAAATCTAAACAGCATCATGGAGTTAACTTTCACTATGCTGGAACTTGACTGATAGGAGGAAAATTATTGTGAATAATTTACTTAAGATAATGGAGTCTTTTAGTCTAAGTAGCTGGCATTTCAATTTCCTCTGTAGATACTTAGTTCTTTTCCCATCCTCAAAAAAACCCACGATAAAACTGAAACAATAATTTCATTTAAAATAATGCTTAATACGGCTCATTCTATGTCACAGACAATTTCAAAGTCTAACTTGATTTAGAAATCACGTATTTACACACATGTACATATATTAAAATAATCAGCAGACTTGTAGACAATGCTTATATGCTTCCATATGTGAAGTGGAAACAGGTCAACACCACTACATCTTCCCTATTTTATAAACAAGAAAAAGTCATCATCGTAATACCCGCCTTCACCTTCTGTCCCACATCTCTATTTTGTGATGCTGATTTGCCGCATTTGGGATCCTCTAAGGCACAGTGTATGGAAAATGAGCTAGGATTGAGAAAACGAAAACAAAGAAGGTAACACTTGTTACCACCTGCCTTCTCATGAGCGTACATCTCTTTACAATCTAAGTATTAATACGCTTGGCTCTCCAGATTTTCTATCTTGATATTCACAGTCAGAAATCAGAGACACATTTTAGTGGGAGAGCTTGAATATGACACAATATAGCATCCTCGGTATCTGTATTAATTGACCTTCCTGCTGCTCATGCACCATTACAGTATTTAGTTGCATACCTCTTCAAATACGAGTTCAAGTGCTCCTAAGATATCAATAGAAAAAGTTTTTTATATTGTAGTAGCCTGGATAGAGTGTAGCACGTGGTAAAATTAAAGTACTGGACAGATAAATGTAGAATCAGTTTCTTCTTGTTAAAAGTTTCTAGGAAAAAAATAAAGTTTAAAAAAAGTAATATTTTCTAACCTTTACTCAGAAATTTTTCTGAATGTCATATGGGCCCACAAAGACTGATATTTCACCCAGATACGATCATCAAATCCTTGTCCTTTGATGCTTCTTAAAAAGAAAATCCAACAACTGTCAGATTTCTTTGCTGTAACCTCAGTGGGACTAAGCACTCATAACTCCCAGGAAAACTAACAGAGCTCCATCATTTCTAAGAAGTAAACCCATTAGAAATACTAAAACTTGATCAAATACTTAATAAAAGGAGTCAGCAGATGTTAAATCCACAGGTCCCATCACTGTTGCAGAAACAAATACTTTATCTCCAACTAGCCGAATTTGCTGTAGTTATCACTGATGTAGTGTGTTTTTTTCAGGTGAGTGTGAGAATCACAACAGAAGAATTAAGAAAAAAAAGTCAGAAAATTTCCTCATCAGGACCCTATTTTCAAATACAGTAGAGCAAGGCAAGGTCTAAGCATTTCTGGCTGTAATCTTTAATAGTATTACTCCATAATGCACATAATGGTTACAATTACTCCACAGAAAAATATTTCCACCCTCAAATCATAGACCAGAGGAGAGAAATGCTTGACGATTTCTAACTGCCTTAGAGCATCATAGAAAACCAGCTATTTTTACAACAAAATTAATTACACTCCACGACTTTGAAGCTGCACCTTTACCTTACTCCCAATGATTTTAAAGCTCTTGATTTAGAGGCAGAGAGTAGATCAACATGCTTGCTCCACAGAGCTGATGTACGAGTAGGCTTTGTATAACTCTTTGTTCTGCTGAAGAAACTTCAGTGTGAGGCTGGCCATGCATTGCAATTATATGAAATGCAAACAGAGGCATGGAGAAACAGCTGTTTTCCCAATATAGCAAATTCTTTTGGGAAATTTGTGCAGAAGGAAGCAATAAATGCATCAGCAACCACTGACACACTCTGATAATTACTGCAAAGCAAAAGAACATCTGCATGCAAGAAAGAGTAAAAACAACACTACAGCTAATGAAAAGAAAAATGAAAGAAAAAAAGAAAAACAACCCTATGATGGGGAGTAGAAGAAAAACATCCTCTTTTTCCTGAAGAGATCACTAGCATACTACTCAAGAACATAATTCTGACACATACTTTTGTTGCTTGATAGCTTGTGCTTTTTTTTTGACTGAAATAATTTGTGCTTCATTCAGAAACAGAAGCTTCCTTATTCCTTAAAAAAAAAACTATCCAGGACCTGAGAAAGCCAGCTGTGATACACAGTGGAGTTATTTACTACCCAGCACCCATTCTTGGGCAAGCCCACAGCATGTCAAATTCACCTTACTCTTTATTTAAATCAAATGAGCATTCTACATTCATCCTAAGACAGGACATGAAAATATTATGCAAAACAGCAAGTCAAGATATACTACCATGTCATATTATCTGCCTGCATAACTTCGCAAAAGTTCACAGGAGAAGGCAAAGCAGTATGTTAAAGTCCATGTTGGAAGGTTTGAATAAACCAGCTGGTTGGAAATCTTACAATGTTTTTCTGAGAACAATAATTAAACTTTCCAGTTGTAGGCTGGTTAAGGGAAAAAATGTCCAACTAACTTCTCTGATATGTTTCTGTTTTGTCTTTCCCAAAGAAAAGGGAGCCAAGGGACACAAAATGGATTATTCTGGATGTGAGCTTCTGTTGTGGCAACTCTCTGTTTTTTTCATCATATCCAACTGTCCTTAGCCACCCAACCCACCACAAAATAGTTATTCTTAGTTTTTCTAAGCTATTTCTACCTATATATTTTTTTTAAATCCATAAACAGGAATTAAGTACTTTTGGAGGAGGGTTGAAAATCATCAGTACTTTTTCATATTTTACGTCACTGTGAACTTTACAGAATCAGACTGTGCCTTGAACTCACCCTACATCTACTTTGGGCTTTCTAGGATTCTATTCCCTGCATATGTTTTTTTCCACTTTTAAAACAGTTGTAAAATCAAAATGTTATACTGGACATATTTTAGAAAGTAGATATAGCTAATGTTTATGATCCAGATAAAATTAACCATTACTACTAATCTGTGAAGTGAAGAAATAAGTCACACAATGAGAAAAAGAACAGAAAAAGAAGAAACAATCATGTTCATAGCTATAACATAAATTCCATGTTCTGCAAATCTGATTCAGAGTGAATGATAATGATAGTACTAATTTTACCAGTGAATTAAATGCTAATACTTCAGAAGTGTCACCCTCTATGTGCTGGTTTTGGCTGGGATAGAATTAATTTTCTTCACAGTAGCTGGTATGGGGCTGTGTTTTGGATTTGTGCTGAAAACAGTGTTGATGATAATACAGGGATGTTTTTGTTACTGCTGAGCAGTGCTCACACAGAGTCCAGGCCTTTTCTGCTTCTCACCCCACCCCACCAGGGAGCAGGCTGGGGGGGCACAAGGAGTTGGGAGGGGACACAGCCGGGACAGCTGACCCCAGCTGACCAAAGGGATATCCCACACCGTATGACGTCGTGCTCAGCAATAAAAGCTGGGCGAAGAAGAAGGAAGGGGGGAACGTTCGGAGTGATGGCGTTTGTCTTCCCAAGTCACCGTTACACGTGATGGAGTCCTGCTTTCCTGGAGATGGCTGAACACCTGCCTGCCGACGGCAAGTAAGGAATGAATTCCTTGTTTTGCTTTGCTTGCGTGCATGGCTTTTGCTTTACCTATTAAACTGTCATTATCTCAGCCCACAAGTTTTCTCACTTTTACCCTTCTGATTCTCTCCCCCATCCCACTGTGAGGGAGGTGAGTGAGCGGCTGCGTGGGGCTTAGTTGCCAGCTGGGGTTAAACCATGACACCCTCTATCTCAGTGACCAGCTGGAGTGCATGGAGCTCTGCCTGGGGATGGATGAGGAGCTGACCCAGAGCTTATGGGTCAGGATTAAAGGGAAGGCAGGGACAGGTGACATACATTATAGTGGAGGTCTGCTACAGGCCACCCAACCAGGAAGACCAGGAGGATGAGGCCCTCTACAGACAGCTAGGAGCAGCCTCACGTTCACAAGGCCTGGTCCTCATGGGGAACTTCAACCACCTCGATGTCTGTTCAAGGGACAACACAGCAGGGCATAAGCAATCCAGGAGGTTCCTGGAATGTGTTGATAACAACTTATTTCCCCGACTGATAGAGGAGCCAATGAGGAAAGGTGCTATGCTGGACTTTGTTCTCACCAACAAGGAGGGGCTGGTGGGGAATGTGAAGCTCAAGGGCAGCCTTGGCTGCCGTGACCATGAAATGGTGGAGTTCAAGATCCTTAAGGAAGCAAGGAGGGCGCACAGCAAGCTCACTACCCTGGACTTCAGGAGAGCAGACTTTGGCTGCGTCAGGGATCTGCTTGGAGGAGTACCATGGGATAAAGCCCTGGAGGGAAGAGGGGCCCAAGAAAGCTGGTTAATATTCAAGGATCACCTCCCCCAAGCTCAGGAGCGATGCATCCCAACAAAGGATGTTGGGCAAAAACGCCAGAAGACCTGCATGGATGAATAAGGAGCTCCTGGACAAAATCAAACACAAAAAAGAAGCCTACAGAGGGTGGAAGCAAGGACAGGTTGCTTGGGAAGAATACAGAGGAATTGTCTGAGCAGTCAGGGATCAGGTTAGGAAAGCTAAAGCCTGGATAGAATTAAATCTGGCCAGGGATGTCAAGGGCAACAAGAAAAGCTTCTATAGGTACACTGGTGATAAAAGAAAGACTAGGGCAGATGTGGGCCCTCTCCAGAAGGAAACAGGAGACCTGGTTACCTGGGACATAGAGAAGGCTGAGATACTCAATGACATTTTTGCCTCAGTCTTCACCAGCAAGTGCTCCAGCCACACTGCCTGTTGTGGTTTAACTCCAGCCATCAACTAAGCACCACACAGCCACTCGCACACTTCCCCCCCACCCAGTAGGATGGGGGAGAAAATAAAGAGCAAAACTCTTGGGTTGAGATAAGAACAGTTTAATAGCACAGAAAGGAAGAAAATAATAATAATGACGACAATACTACTAATAATAAAGGAATTGGAATACAAAACAAGTGATGCACAATGCAGTGGCTCACCACTCGCCGACCGATGCCCAGCCAGTCCCTGAGCAGTGATCTGTGCCCCCCGGCCAACTCCCCCCAGTTTATATACTAGACGTGACATCATAAGGTACAGAATATTCTTTCAGCCAGTTTGGGTCAGCTGTCCTGGCTGCGTCCCCTCCCAAATTCTTGTGCCCCTCCAGCCTTCTTGCTGGCTGGGCATGAGAAGCTGAAAAATCCTTGACTTGGTATAAATATTACTTAGCAACAACTGAAAACATCAGTGTGTTATCAACATTCTTCTCATACTGAATCCAAAACATAATATTATACCAGCTACTAGAAAGAAAATTAACTCTATCCCAGCTGAAACGAGGACACCACCCCAGTTGCAGAAGGCAAAGGCAGGGACTGGGAGAATGCAGAACTGCCCACTGTAGGAGAAGATCAGGTTCAAGACCATCTAGGGAACCTGAAGGTGCACAAGTCCATGGGGCCTGATGAGATACATCTGCGGGTCCTGAGGGAACTGGAGGATGAAGTGGCTAAGCCACTATCCATCATATTTGAGAAGTCGTAGCAGGCCGGGAAAGTTCCCACTGACTGGAAAAGGGGAAACATAACCCCTTTATTTGCAAAGGGAAAAAAGAAGACCTGGGGAACTACAGGCCAGTCAGTCTCACCTCTGTGCCTGGCAAGATCATGGAGCAGATCCTCCTGGAAACTATGCTAAGGCACATGGAAAATAAGGAGGTGATTGCTGATAGCCAACATGGCTTCAATAAGGGAAAATTGTGCCTGACAAATCTGGTGGCCTTCTAACAACAGGGTTACAGTGTTGGTGGATGAAGGAAGAGCAACAGACGTCATTGTCATGGTTTAACCCCAGCCAGCAACTAAGCACCACGCAGCCACTCACTCACTCCCCTCCCACCCAGTGGGATGGGGGAAAAAATCGGGAAAAAGAAGCAAAACCCACGGGTTGAGATAAGAACAGTTTAACAGAACAGAAAAGAAGAAACTAATAATGATAATGATAACACTAATAAAATGACAACAGCAATAATGAAAGGATTGGAATGTACAAACAATGCGCAGTGCAATTGCTCACCACCTGCCGATCGACACCCAGCTAGTGCCCCAGCGAGCGATTCCCCACCCCCACTTCCCAGTTCCTATACTAAATGGGACGTCACATGGTATGGAATACCCTGTTGGCCAGTTTGGGTCAGCTGACCTGGCTGTGTCCTGTGCCAACTTCTTGTGGCCCTCCAGCTTTCTCGCTGGCTGGGCATGAGAAGCTGAAAAATCCTTGACATTAGTCTAAACACTACTTAGCAACAACTGAAAACATCAGTGTTATCAACATTCTTCACATACTGAACTCAAAACATAGCACCGTACCAGCTACTAGGAAGACAATTAACTCTATCCCAGCTGAAACTAGGACAGTCATCTACCTGGACTTGTGCAAAGCATTTGACACTGTCCCACACAATGTCCTTGTCTCTAAATTGGACAGACATAGATTTGACAGATGGACCACTTGGTGGATAAGGAATTGGCTGGGTGGTTACACTCAAAGAGTTGCAGTCAAAGGCTCAATGTCCAAACAGAGAGCAGTGACAAGTGGTGTTCCTCAGGGGTTGGTATTGGGACTGGTGCTGTTTAAAATCTTTGTCAGTGACATGGACAGTGGGATTGAGTGCAGCCTCAGCAAGTTTACCAAGAACACCAAGCTGTGTGGTGCAGTCAACACGCTGGAGGGAAGGGATGGCATCCAGCGGGACGCTGACAGGCTTGAGAGGTGGGCCTGTGCGAACCTCATGAAGTTCAACAAGGCCAAGAGCAAGGTCCTGCACATGGGTCTGGGCAATCCCAAGCACAAATACAGGCTGGGCTGAGAATGGATTAAGAGCAGCCCTGTGGAGAAGGACTTGGGGGACTTGGTTGATGAGAAGCTCAACTTGACATGGCAATGTGCATTTGCAGCCCAGAAAACCAACCGTATCCTGGGCTGCATCAAAAGAAGCGTGACCAGCAGGTCAAGGGAGGTGATTCTGCCCCTCTACTCCATTCTCGTGAGACCCCACCTGGAGTACTCCATTCAGCTCTGGAGCCCCCAATGTAAGAATGACATGGACCTGTTGGAGTGAGTCCAGAGGAGGGCCACGAAGATATCAGAGGGCTGGAGCACCTCTCCTATGAAGACAGGCTGAGAGAGTTGGGGTTGTTCAGCCTGGAGAAGAGAAGGCTCTGGGGAGACCTTATAGCAGCCTTCCAGTACCTAAAGGGGACTTACAAGAAAGCTGGAGAGGGACTTTTTCCAAGGGCATGCAGTGATAGGACAAGGGGTAATGGCTTTAAACAGAAAGAGGGTAGATTTAGATTAGATGTAAGGCAGATGTTCTTCATTATGGGGATGGTGAGGCACTGGAACATGTTGCCCAGACAATTTGTGGATGCCCCATCCCTGGAAGTGTTCAATGCCAGTTTGGATGGGGCTTTGAGCAACCTGGTCTGGTGGAAGGTGTCCCTGCCCATGGCAGGGGGGGTGGAACTAGATGATCTTTAAGGTCCCTTCCAACCCAAACAATTCTATACTTCTATGACAAATGCTTTTTGTTTTAATCAGGGGGCATTTTCCTTCCTTGAGAAAAATATTATGCATAATTTTCATTTTAGGCTGCCCTTAGAATCTTACATGTTTAAGATTATTTGCACCTCTTTTACACAGACAACGCTGTCAGTTTGGAATTTTAATTTCCATGAGCCAGAGATGGGACAAAGATATCACCTCCAGAGCCCTGACAACAAAGGAAAAAACGTGACATTTTCTGCCAGCCAACTGATTGTTTTTCTTGTCTGCTTTGCATGTTTATATTGGTAGCTCTTCTACTGGTTTCTCTATACTTAGAGAGTACCTGCAAAAATGGAATCCTGATCTTACTTCCTAGGCACTGCTGAAAAAAGCATGGTTATCACTCTTGCAAACATCAACTCACTTCTTTTAAGCTGTAACAACTCAGCAACATGCTCCAGGATCACGAGTGCTAACACAGGTGATCATGCTGATCTTCACCTCATGACCCACAAATTTTCTTATCACACTACCTCATACAAATGCGTACAAGCTCAAGGAAAGACAAAGCTGCAATACTGATGGGGAAAGCAGTAGGAGGGAATGCATATGTTTTATAAAACATGCAAAAACATGTTAAGAAATTTGTCACTAATTTGCATGAGTGGGAAAGTTAAATTCTAATAAACGAACTAATGTGGATTTTTTTCCAATACAATTTTAGGATGAAGTTCTGTTTATTTCAATTTCCTTGGAACATTTTTTATCCACTGTTGAATTTTCATCCACTCTCCCATCCTTTTCACAGCCCCTTACTACTGTCCAGAAACTGCACCAACATTAAGTTTTTGAACAGAGAATTAAAGTGTACATGGCATTTTTGGTATTGTATGCATTTAATCATTTGTGTTAAATATGATTTGGTTTAATCAGTTCTTTAATGGCAATTTGTTTAATATACTCAGCACAGATTACTTTCAAGAAAGTGGAATGAGAAATTGAGCACTGTATTGATCATGTTGATTAATAGAGCTGGTGATTAATACCTTTTTTGCCACTCTGAAGGTCAGTCCAGATGTACCTCAGATGCAAATATTCTCAGTCAGGCTCTTCCACACAATTGACAACTTCGGCATTTTATTTGGTGGGGTGGGAATCAGTCAAGGAACTTTAAAAAAAAGCTGAACTAAGCAAAATGTACAGCTAAAATATGCAACCATACAAACACTCCCAGATAACCTGCATTGATTACTGGGATTATGTAGGCTGCTCTAAGTACTAAGAGCTTTAGGAAATGAAAACTAATCCTGTTCTTGAAATCGTTTTCAGACCAATGTGTTTGGACTGAAGGACAGAGCTTCTGCGGTGCTTCTTTTGTTTCTTATTTGTCCAATGTTAATTAGAGGGTCTCAGGGAGACTCTGTAACGGCATATTGCACAAACTGCTAATGGGGCCTTTGAGTGGGATTCCTGCTGAGAGGCTAAGTGATCTTCTCTCTACTTGTTCCACAATTGTACAAACATTTAAATAGCTGACTCTAGATGCTAGCATGGACAATACATGTATATTACACATATACACAGTGCACTTCCAAATAAAAAATGAATGCTCAGACAAGACACCTGCAACTTAGGAGGACCTTTTTTTTTATTATGTACTGTCATCTGAAATTGAAAATTATCAAAAGTTAAACCAGGAAAAAACACACATGTTGGACATGTATTTTTGAAAATTTAAAAGAGGTAACACAGAAAACAAGAGTAGAAAGTGAATTAGATTACTGGAGTATTTAAAGGACAGCAAGAGGAGGTGTTTCTACACAATCTCTTGGTGTTCTTTTCAGTGAAAGGATGCAATCCCAGATCCAAAAGCACCTGATGAGGCCCTGAAGCTAAGATCAAACCCCAGTGGAATAAGATAAATTATGTGCAGCAAACTGAACAAGTGCACAAGCAAGGAAACCAAGGGAAAGGAACTGAGGGAATACCCCTTGCTAGAAGAGAGTAGCAGAACATGATCTCATACAATCACAGAAACAGTGACTATCTCAATTCCATGATGCTTATTCTTCCAACAATAGACAACAGTTTATTTTACGGAATACCATCCTTTTTTTCACTAGCTAGGCAGCACATTTGTTTACTATATACCAAGACTTCATCAGAAAGTTACGTGAAGGTACATGAGAAAGCTTAAGAGCATTTTACCGTCTCACCTCAGTAGGGAATCTCCTTTAGTCCTGGACAAGTATCAAAGAGGTTCATTAGAAACATTCAGCAGAGATTTACCAAGATTTACCAACCATTCCTGACCCACTGGATTGCCAGATTACGATGACCCTAGCAAGGTTTTTCAGACAGTCTCCAACAGCATCCTACCAGCCAAACTGAAAAGGCTACAAGACGAGTGGAAACCCCAAGCAGTGGCACTGGCCAGGAGCCAGCTGGCTGCAGAAAGCAGCTTTGCAGGAAGGGACCCAGGGCCTGGCAGACGCTAAGCTGACCATGAGTCATTGTTGTTCTCTCACAGGGATGAAAGCTATCCAAACCTTCAGCTGCATCAGGGAGAGAGCAAGCAACAGGGAAGTGCTTCTTCCCCTCTTTTTGGTACCTGTGAAACCTCACACGGAGGACTATGTCCAGTTTGGGGCTCTGCAGTACAAGAAAGACTCACAGCCAAGGCCAGTGAGATCGTCAAGGGGCTGGATAATATAACATTGAGGAGCTGCTGAGAACGCTGGGATTTTTCAGACTGGAAGAAAGAATACTAAGGGTCTCCCTTGCTAGTGACCTAAGAGCTGCCTTCCACCACCTAAGGGTGCTTATAGAGAAGATGGAGCCAAATCTTTCTTGGATGCACACAGTGAAAGGACAAGAGGCAAAGAACAATCTACGGCAAGGAAAATTCTGAGTGGGCATGGGAAATTCCTTAGACATATAGTTTTAAATTAAAGTTCAGCATGAGAGAGGTTAAGCACTGGAGCAGTGTGCCCAGAGAGACTGTGAAAGTCCATCCTTGGGGATTTTCACAACTTTACTGGACAAGGTCCTCTGCAACTAGATCTAATTTCTTAGTTAGCTCTGATTTCAGCAGGAGCAGATGATCCGCAGAGTTCCCTTCCAACCTCGAATGTTTGATGATTCTGGTTCTAAGACTTGAAAGCGCTCAGAAGTTCAGCCTTAACAAGGCTGTTATTTATTTGTTTGGTAAAGAGGAAAACATGTAGATTCAGGACTGCTATCATTCCTTTCCGTAGTTCTGAGAAATTTCAGCAATTTTCATTACAGAAAGTGTACATTGGAGAAGGTTGGTGAAGAAGAACATTGTCATTGTTCTCATACTGGAGATTAATCCCAGACTGATTGCCTAAAATTCTTCTTAAGGTTTTGGAAATCACCTTGTACCCCCACATTACAGTATGTACATTACTATTTCTGGAATGAGATACTAAGACAACTAAAACAACAAATAAATACAATACATTCTAATTACAAGGTTACAATTTCTCCAACCATATACTTTTATTTTTATGATTTACTGCAGTAATGTTACCTAGTAATTGAGCAATTGATAATTTTTTCCTTCCATGGTATTAGAAAGAAGATTTGAATTCACGGAGGAAGGTTATGTTTTCCCAGAAAATCCCACCAGATTTCTAGTTGTTTTTTTCCATGTAAAATTTGTCTTGTTTCCAAAACTAATATTACCCATGTCTTTGCAGTTAGGACAATCTGTTTTTCTATACCTTACAACTATGATTACCATAGGAACTAGTCATGAGACAGAGAACCAGAAAATTTCATCAAAACACCAGCTGATTAACTGACAAATACCTTCTGCTGTAAACCTCTTTCCAAACAAATCTAACCTTGAGGGAAGTATGTGAAAAGTGCACTTATTGCATCCTACTGTCTCACACATGCTCACAATAAAGATTAATGTTATTTTTAGCTTTTTTAACTACAGAGAATTGAGTTGAATCCCTTTGGTAGCTAAATTACCAACGCTTTCATTTTTTTGCTTTTTGATTTTTAATGAGCATGCATACTGAGATACACAAATTACCTCTCCAAATGTTTCCCTTAGCTTTTGCCTTTCTCTTAAAAAATCTGCATTTAAAAATTTTTCTCCTGACCTTTTTCTCTATCCTTAACGTTATCACGTAACATTATACTAGATAGTAAAGTTGATTTTACGTTTAGTGATACAGTGAATAATTTTTCAGTATAATAAATTTTTCTTAAGTTCATTTCCATAAGGAGAGAGTTAAACATATTCTATTTTTAGACATGGATACCAAGGAGCTTTGTGAAAATTCTAGCTAAAAAAAAAAAAGAAAGAAAGAAAGAAAAATGAGGTAAGATGGATATTTTTACAAGCATCATTTTCAATAGCTGTGAGAATTTTGTTATTTAAGTGGTTAAATCTGGTTCTAATATTTCCAATTTTGGAAATAGATTACATTATTATTTAACGGTATGCAAACCCAGCTATTTTAATTGATTGGTTACCTGTTTCTATACTGAGGTGTTTACAACGTGCCTAGATTTACCAGGTTTGAGAAGCTAGAAATTTATTTCATTTTTTAGAATCCCCAAACACATCATAGTTTTGTGTTATTCTTCTGTGCTTTCATGTATTTAATGCCTTTATTAAGAACTCTTAGGGCAGGTAGATGCCAATGTCTTGAACGTGTTACAAATTAATACAACTCAACTGTGTCATCTTCAGCTTCACTTTCACCTGTTTATTGTGGCTCAGCCTATGATTAATGGAGCCAATCCTTGCCTGAAGGCTGAAAGCTACTCTTTATTAATTTCCACTTTCATGCCATGCACTGAAGAATTTCATATAGCCTGGAGTGCACTCCTCCTCTCCTCTTTAGCTTAGCCAGAAAGTTCAATTTAAAGAATAACTATAAAAGAAACTAGGAGAAGGACAGAAAATAAAATAGTAACTGTAGAAAGCAAAGAAATAACGACATCTGAAATGAAAGATGTGAGAAGGGTAACAAGAAAAATTGAGTATTTGGGTATTGAGAAAAATCTTTTTTCCTAAGTTTAAAGTCTAGTAGTTATTCATGGCAGGAGGTGCTGCACTGCCCGAGTCCTGTCACATAACTTTGCTTCATCAACGTCCCATGTAAGATGCAAATAATACTTTTAAATTAGGAACACAGAGAACATCTTACCGGCCCAGTAAGAAAGATTTAGTGCCTACGTTGCAGCTCCCAGGTGTAGGTGTGCTAGTGGGAGGACACTGCCCATGGAGAAGACAACGACCCCTCTGCCAGGTGCCCTGAGCGCGCACGGCGCAGGGCTGTGCCATCCCGCACTCAGCACGGGCCACAGCACAAACTCCACCAGCTCTTCATACCTGGGGAGCCCGCAGGCAGCTCCCACTTGGCACCAGCGATTACACAGCCTGGGTGTGCTTATCTTTTATCTCGATGTGAAGCAGCGTGTTCTCATATGAACATTTGCTTGGCAGTAGAACTGGTGCATAGAATTGCTCACTGCTAGGAAAATCCTATACGAGTGCTAAAGGTGGGATCTGCACAGTGTGTTTTGCCCATCAGTCCATCTGAAGGGTTGTAAGAATATCTACACTATGCTCCTTTCCCTTCTCGTGTTAGCGCCAATAAATGGTATTTTTGTTCAATACTTTACGGAGTCTGAGTGCCTTTTGTACTGAAATCCGTAACAAGCACTAGTCCTGGTGCATTGTACCAGGCTAGCATTCTGGTCATCGAACTAATGTTTTGAAAATGAAAACGAAAACGAAGAAAGTAAAACACAAAACAAAACAAATTAAAACAACAACAGAAAAAGGAAAAAAAGCATGGTGAATTCCTGCCTTTCAGACACAGCTTCCATTGCTCATACAGAAATCAGTGTCTTGGCTCCCTGAAAGCAGAAATCAATCTAGACTGAAAAAAAATGAAAATATGAATTCAAAAAAGTCATATCTGAAAATATCTTTTGGTTCTACTTTTTTTTTTTAAACTTATTTCCAATTTCTTCTTAATATCTGCAATGACAGTGCCTTTGGATATCGCTTCTATATAATTGTTTTCCTGGACCTGCCACTTATAAATAGAAGGAATCCAACTGATTTCTATCAGTCCTCTTAAAATCATGTTATTCATATTATTGCCATTATTTTCCTTCCTTAGGGTATATAACTAAGGTCAAAGCTGAAAATGAAACAAGATTGTTAGCTTTCCCAACATTGTATTTTTAGTTTACAGTTCTTTGGCTGTCTTTTTGAGGGTGGGATGGATGCTGCAGAGAGATAGGAACTGAGCTTGTGTGTTATTTAATAACAGTAGTTTAAATGGAATAAATATTTTTTTCCACAGTGTGGCAGCAAAGCCTTTTAAGAGGAAGAACTGACTCATATCAAGAACTTTTTGCTATGTCAGCTGAACATTCTGAATAGCTAAAATCAGAGTCCATAGACTCCTTGTCCCCAGTGAACTGGATTCTGTTCAGAAGACTAATTTTCTGCTCTAGAATTCCAAATCATTGCAGGGTCCTTTTTCTTACTTTACCACAGTTATTTATTTTTCAATGCTCCTTTTTTTCCATAAAAAAAGACTTGAAATACAAAACAGTTCACAAAAATGCTGAATGATGTTTTGCTGCGTTATACAACTATGCTGCAGACCCACAGGCAAAAATGTGAAAGAAACCTTCTTCTGTAATGCCTGATATAAAGAACTTAGGAACACGCAGGCAGGCAGTAAGTGTCCTGCAGTTCAGCAAATGAATAAGATACAGAAATGGCACAGAGCATTCAAAGGCAAATTATTTTGTTTTTTTTAATTCCCAATGTTTTGCGAGCCTGTGTGTGTGCAAATGAGCAAAAAAGAAGGCAAACGTGATCAAATCTAACTCCTGGAGAATTATATGAGACAAAAACATTTACAGCCCCACTCTGTAATCCTCCAGATTCAGAAACACTACTTAAAAAAGCAAAAATCATGACCACAGTTCTGCGACCTATGGCTAAATCCCTCCTGATTGCAGCAACGTTCCAGCCCAGTTTTCCACCTCATTTGAAACCAATTAAGGGACTGAGCACTTTTCATTCCTTCCACTCTCAACCCCTACTTACTAGGTACTACTTTTCTGCTAAGCAGCTTAAGGTTCTCTAATTTTGAACACAACATGTCCATTTTATCATCAGTTGACTTTTTACCTTCTCACAACACTATTTATTCCTTCATGCTCAAAGTCAAAGGGTGAAATTCTTTCTTAGACATAGTGATCTCAGTTTCTTAAAGGCTTAACAGAAAATTGTTGCTATTTTGGAAAAGGTAAGAATTATTTTTTCCAGGAAAATTAGTTTTTTGTTTCACTATGTTTCAAAGCAATCCATCAAGGAAAAGACTTTGTATAGTCATGAAAATAATAAAATATTTAATTATGGCTATACCAACTCAGCAAAGCTAAGCAGCATGGTTGATTTATTTTCAGCAACAGACAATAGAAAAATTACTACATTTTAGGAAATAATGTCTAATGTGAAAATGACTTAAAACATAGTAGTCTGCATTATAATCAGTTAATTAAAAGTACTATTTTAGATGTAGATTATTCTGTGTGACATCTAGGATATGGATTATTTAGGCATCTGGCTAAACCAATGTCTAAAGTGTACCTGAATAATGAAATTACTGGAGGATCTCTCTTAAAATCTGTGTGCTCATTATGAACACACATGTATGTACTTTCATATGCATCAGATGGTCTTCCTAAGTGTGACTCTAAATCTTATTATGCTAAATTTGGATTTATAGAAATTCAGAGAGGCCAAAATGGATATGATGTGTGACATTAAAGAGGTTCATTTCTCATCTGGGACTTGCTGACTCATGGTTAAAATATACAGTGATAAATTACTTCTGGGAAAGAGTCTAATGGTGTGTATCAAACAGAAGAAGCTATTAAATTCTAGTATTTAAAATTGTGAAAGGAAATAAATATTTGGCTACACTCAAAACAGTCTTGAAAAAATGGGGAGGATTTTTTTTTTAATTAAAAAAATAACAATTTCCTTCAACTTTTAATCTCAGCAATGCATGTAAACAGCAGATGACCCACAACATAAATCTTTTAGAAATTATTCTATTGTTATTGTCATATTCTGGTAAATCAATACTGACTTCCTGTCTTGTCACCCTCCTTTATCTTTGATAATGGAACAAGGTTGTTTTATCAGCATAAATTAAATTTATCCATGCTTTGCTATGGATGACTTTAAGTCCATTTACTATGAAACTCCTGCTACAAGGTCATCCATAATCAGCTCTTAACTTCAATATATTATAAAACATTTCAAATTAATTTCAGAAATGTTTAGTGAAGGTGGTTAAAGGAACAGAGCATGGTAGCTGCCTGTGTGCTGCCTGCAGCTATGATATGACCTGTTGATTTTAGAGCAAGGTATTACCTATGTTCAAAGGCTCATTATTAAATGTCAGAAGTTCACAGTCATTTGGCATAATCTGAAACAGACTTTTTAGCTAACACTTTTTAGGTTTAGTGTAGGTTAAATGCTCTACTCTATTAAATCTCTGAATTTAACAGGAATGAGGAAGAATATATAGCCAATGTTTTACAGGGATACCACTGATAGCTCCTACTGCTTACTGAAGAGAGTTGTAATGATGCATACAAACACACAAATATACCTGCTAGCTAGTTACATATATTTTACAAACAGAATCTGGATTGTCTGATTACTTCCCAAGCCTACTAAATCCCATTGCATTTTGCTGAATTAAAGGAGACTGTAATCTTTTTATGAACTCCTAGAAGTACAAGGAGTGCTCCTAAAAGTATGCAAAAGGAAACTTATAAGAGAAAATTTATTATTGTGATGCCTAAGTTCTCTATGCAGTTGTCTATTCCACTGCAAAAGATATCCACAGAAAGAAAAAAAACCCAAAATCACTGCTTCAGTAGGATTAACTAGCTCGGTCACTTGGCTGGTTATCAAGTAGTCACCACGTACGGCCACTGAAATAGAAACTGCTTGAACTTGATGAGAAGCTGGAATAGGCTGGAGTCAAAATTGGACTTCTGTTTGGCTTAAAACCATGTAACAGTATCTCTTCTTGCTACTGCTTTCAGCATCCACTCTCCAGCAAGGCAAACTAAAGCTAGGATTCAAATAAACCAAGGCAGGTACCCACAACAATGCAACCACATTAGGAAAGTGAGCTAATTTACATCATAGAGCTCCATGCTGCTGTGACTGGTTGAAGTTTAGCCAGCTATTTTTACACTGTAACGCAGTCATCAGGATAAACATTCATATCCCTGCATTGTCTTTAACCAACTTGTCCCTATCATGCTTCAAATGAGTACCAGTGAACCTGTCCACCACAACCAACTGCATGATCTGGTGAGTCCTTCCTTGTCACATTGTGAAACATCACCACAGCGTTCTCTTACGAGATTATCTTCACTTCAAAACCACTAACACTCATTTTAAAAATACACACACAAATATACGAATCAGGTTTGAGGATTTAAAGGAGGGCTAGATTTCTACTTTCCTTCCCATCCTCTCACAGTTTGGTGATTACTTAGCATCAGGATAGGGAAGGTCACTGAAAAAAAAATTATTTCAGTTTGAAATTTATAAATTAAGGTCACTTCATGAAAAATAGGTTTAGCTTGCATGAGTGTATTGAGTTGCATGGCAAGGTTTTGTTAGCGGGTGGGGTTACGGGGTGGCTTCAGTGAGAAGGAGCTGGAAGCTTCCCCTATGTCCGACAGAGCCAATGCCAGCCAGCTCTAAGATGGACCGGCCGCTGGCCAAGGCCGATCCCATCAGCAACAGTGGTAGCGCCTCTGTGATAACATATTTAAGAAGGGAAAAAAGTTTCGGCAGGCACAGAAACTGCAGCCCGAGAGAGGAGTGAGAACATGTAAGAGAAACAGCCCTGCAGACCCCCAGGTCAGTGAAGCAGGAGGGGGAGGAGATGCTCCAGGGGCCAGAGCAGAGATTCCCCTGCAGCCCATGGTGAAGACCATGGTGAGGCAGGCTGTCCCCCTGCAGTCCATGGAGGTGCACGGTGGAGTAGATATCCACCTGCAGCCCGGGGAGGACCCCACGCCAGAGCAGGTGGATGTGCCCAAAGGAGGCTGTGACCCCGTGGGAAGCCCGCGCTGGAGCAGGCTCCTGGCAGGACCTGTGGCCCCGTGGAGAGAGGAGCCCCCACTGGAGCAGGTTTTCTGGCAGGACTTGTGACCCCATGGGGCACCCACGCTGGAGCAGTGTGCTCCTGAAGGACTGCACACTATGGAAAGGACCCATGCTGGAGCAGTTTGTGAAAAACTGCAGCCCGTGGGAAGGACCCAGGTTGGAGAAGTTCATGGAGGACTGTCTCCCGTGGGAAGGACCCCACGCTGGAGCAGGGGAAGAGTGTGATGAGTCCTGCCCCTGAGGAAGATGAAGCAGCAGAGACAACGTGTGATGAACTGACCGCAACCCCCACTCCCCACCCCCCTGCGCTGCTGGGGGGGGTTGGTAGAGAATCCGGGAGTGAAGTTGTTCCAGGAAGAAGGGAGGGGTGGAGGGAAGGTGTTCTGAGATTTGGTTTTATTTCTCATCACCCTACTCTGGTTGATTGGTAATAAATTGAGTTAATTTTCCCCAAGTTGAGTCTGTTTTGCCCATGACGGTAATTGGTTGAATGATCTCTCCTGTCCTTATCTCGACCCATGAGCCCTTTGTTATATTTTCTCTCCCCTGTCCAGCTGAGGAGGGGGAGTGATAGAACAGCTTTGGTGGGCACCTGGCACCCAGTCAGGGTCAACCTACCACAATGAGAAAGAATTAAAGTCTACCTCAGAGAAAAGCAATTAACAGAATTCCAGGATCTTGGGAAAGACTATAATTCCTCTAGAGAGGAACAAATGTTCCACAAAGGGGATGTGTGGCTTAATGAAATGAAAATTCTTTTTTTATATACATGCATATATATAACTTGTGTGTGTGTTTGCACACAAACACAGAATACAATTTTCTTTTATTGGCTGATGCTGCCTCCACAAACAAGTATTCAATAAAACTACACAGCTATGATTTAGAGAGTTATTACAATTGTCTAACCAGTTTCACAACATGCAAAATAAACTAAAGAATGGCATAGAGAGAAAAAGAAAGACAAAACATTTTGAGAGAGAGTATTACAGACATTTTTAAACACAAAGCTAGAGTTCATTAGGTAATATTGCCCTATTAGTCTATGAATTTACATTATTATACATATATATATGCACTCTATATAGTTTAACATTACAATAATATTCGTATATTACGTGGGTTTAGAAGATACTGTGAAGCCATAATTTTGATTTCATAGGTAGTGTCTCTGCTTACTTGTCCCTAAGTGCATAGTTAGACCATCTTCACAAAAGGAATGAGGCCGTGTTATTTTAACAATATTTAGTTAGTCGTCCTTGCCTTATTTTCTATACACCCTCAAGGTATACAATGGATCCAAAACTGTCATTCCATGTGGCCTTTCTGACAGTTCTCCTCACCACCATGTTCAAGTGTTTCACAGACACTGCTGAACATATCTTTATACATTTAGCTCATGGAAGAAATGGTGACTTCCTCTGTCAATACAGTGTATCAGGGTTTAAAAACAAATTAGGCATCAGGATCTGTAAGTTATAAGAAGACTAAACGTGCATGAGTCAAACATTTAGCCATACTTAACCACAACTGAGGGAGCAGTGAGTAGTGAAACTTTTTTAAAAAATAAAATATTTTCTTTCTATTTCTCCGTAACTGAAGTAAGGGGAGGGTACTTTACTAGATTTTGCAAAACATTACTTGGAGTTTACCCCTGATCTCTTCAGTTTGCTAATTAAGTCATCCTCTTTAATTAATCCTGGTTTAGCATATTTTATATTAATTTACTCCAAAAGGACTGCAGCAAAAATACAAAAACCAATCAGGATCAGATGTGCAGAAAGAAAGGTATTTCTGGAGCCTAAACTTCCCCTTTGCCAGCCATGGTAAGGCAGTTGTTCTGAAGAAGCACCTTTTAAATTCAAAAGAAATAGGGGGTCCTGAAGAAAATAAAGGAAAGACGACTGAGCTGGCAGAGGCATTTGTAAGATCCAACATTTTTAGCTCCAGCTCCCTGCTCTGGGTGCTTCTGCTACCTGCCACTTTGGAAAAATAGGTCTAACAAGGCAAATCTGAGCATTACTTGACATGAAAATAGAGCATTTTTATGTGTGTTAATCGCATTTTATTCACTGAAAAGTTAAAAAGTTCTGGCTAAGTAATCACCCAGAATGAAGTAATTCAAAATTAGGAGACATTTTTAGAAATGCAGGGCCAAAAATGCACTTAAGCTTATACAGCAAAATTAATGCTATTACTCCTGAATAACAAAATATTTATGTACATCTGTAGTTACAGAGATGCTACTGTGTAGTAAACTAGAACATGACCTTCAAATGCATCAGTTTATTCATGGAAGCACCTTTTTCCTATGTGGTTAAAAACTTTCCACTTTCTTATGGATGTTTAAACTACTTCACATTTATCAAGGGGCTAAGAGCATACAAATGGGAAATTACTATGTTTACTAATTTTATGGTATCTTATCTCTTAGTAAAATCAAATAAGCCCTGCCTTTGTCTCTGCAACAGCAAATGAACAGCGAACACTTCAAAAAATGAAGGTGTATGTTCATCTTTAATTAATAGAACAATTAAGTTCATGGAAGCCAGGAATATGCATGGGTTTTCCAAATTTGGAGGGAAAGAAGATCCTACTAGTACACTGGAAAACAAAAGAATGAGTGCATGCCAAGCATTAGTGCCTTCATGCTCAAAGAGGAAATAAAGTATAGAAGAAATTAAGTAGCGTGCTACAGCTTTGCCAAGGCTTTTGAAGGATTCACAGGACCTCTGATGTTTGGAAAAAACGTCCAGTTTTGGCAGAAGACAATTTGGGGCTGAAATGTGATCCCTAGCTGAGGCGAAGTGATGCTTATCCCTTGGCACAGACGTGCCATGTGGCCAGGACGAACCACACAGGGCAGACACTACAATTTCTCCATGTCACGTTACAGGACAGTTACAGACTTCCAGGGTTTTATTATAAAACCGGTATTCATCCCAACGTGGGCTGTGACACACACACACCCACTGGGACATCACCATGACGAAAGTGCCTGTGTTTTGATCCCATGGCAGATGTGCCTCCAGCCACGTGAAGAAAGCCCCCGGAAAAAGGGCAGCTGGGAGGGATCTGCAGGTCATTAGAGTGACTCGTCCAGCCCTGTCCCTCGTCTCCGTCTTCTCCAATGCTGCGCAAACCTGACCTGGACAACCCCATCTGTCTCCTCTCAAGTGTAACAGGCAAGCTACTTTTATTCTGTGTTAAGAAAGAATACCAAAGGGGACGCATATTTATAAAGTATTTGCAGCTCCAATAACAGAAGTGTTTCACCAAAAGTGGCGTATTCACCTATTCCATTTTTTTTCTAGTTTAAGAGGGTTTAGCTCCCAGATACCTGTATTCCTTTATGAATACTACTGCATATTTGTGAAAATAACTAAGCAGCTGTTGTCCTTAAAATTTCTCTCTTGGAGAATCATGCTTTTTTTCTGCAGAAAATTATAGCTAACCCACATTTACTTTCTTCTTCCCAACTTCTTCTGACACTCAGAGCAGAAGACCATTTGACACAGGCTCCTGAAAGCACAGACCCAGTCACGCTGCCTTCGTTTGAGGCAAGGAGTGCAGAGCACTCCATTCCTTCACTGCGTTGTTGTCTACTGCTGTCTACAGATCACAGTGCTGTCAAAAAAGTGCTTTATTTATAGCAGGCTGCTGAGTCTGTCTGAAATTATTTGTATCTCACAAATTATGCTCCATGACTGGCTTTGTTATGGGAAAACACGTCTGCATAATTGATAGCAGAATACAGGAAAGTGCTAACAACTATCAATTTCTGTTGCCAAAAAGCAGCTGAGCCTGAAATGTCCTGCTTAATGTACTGGCAAGATTATCTGATACATATATAAAATTGTCTAAAATCCTATCATTTCGAACCAATTTTATACTTTTTTTTTCTTTTTAAAGTATGGAATAAAACCAAATCTACAATACATACCAGACTTACCCCCAAAGTTTCAGAATTTTATTCTAATTCTCTGTGTATTAAGAGGGAAGTTAAAAGACACTTCAAATGTAAAACATTTACCAAATAAAGGATAGAGTTAGAAATGCAATTCCCTATTATAGGTGGTAGAATAAATTAAAATAAAACTATTTGTTACTTTGCTCCAATGAAGGTTTAAATACTGGATATTTCAAAGTCAGTCTTTGACATACTGAAAACTTCTTTAATAGTAGGGACTAACCAGTCACTTCATCTTTTGCTGCAAAGACACAGGAAACTTCCTTTTTGAATTATTAAACACTCTTTGAATGCAGCTAGGGTTCACAAACCTGACAGTCTGATGAATATCATGACTATGTTGCATTACCAGAAGACTAAAGATCCTTGGCAGCTTGATAAAAAATGAATTGGTCTCTCTACCAAGCAGAAGGGTAAAATCTGGCAAAAATTAGATAAATTAGTATTTGTTAATGTTCCCATTTTTTCACATGGCTTTTTACTGTTTTGCAACAATTAGCAACCTCTAAAATCTAAGCTAAAATCTGGCTTTTCCTCTGGATTATCAATTTAGAACCTAATCCACATTAATAACTGTAAATTATCTCTAAACTCATATAAAAGAAAAGCATATGATAAAAAAGCCCTAATTTCATAATTCCAACAACTTAAAAAAATGTTTTGACAGTTAATACTAGAGAGGATTTTTCTGACAATTTTTACTGAGAGAATTACTGTTCTTCCCAAAATAACAATAATTTATTTTAGTGGAAGTATGGTAAATAGTTTCTACACTGCAGATAGACATGCTAGTATGGCTAGATACTGCTCAAAACATTCCGATGTGGAATTCGGAATTGTCCTTAAACGTGTACTTTCTCTGTTTTGAAATAAAATCCTGTTTAATGGGCTTAAGAAACTTCTGTGATATGTGTGTCTGTGACTGAAACAACATGTAGGTCTTTCTGTGATTACGTAGCATTGTCCAAGCCCCACTCACTATAATCTTGCCACCTATGGTACAAGGGGTTCTCTGGCAGAGGGCTCAGGCCTCATTTCTCCAGTCTCTTCAGGGTTTCTTTTCTGCTATGAGATGGAGAAGAGTTTCTGATTCCTCTGCCTCTCCATGCAGGATTGCAGTTGCTGCTGTTCACTTCATTTTTCACTTGCCAGGTAAAGTTTTTTATTTACCGGGAAAGTTCTTTGTTCATTTAGTTAATCTTAACAGAATAAAAAGCCTTATTTATCGAAACTAGGGTGCTTCAAGGGGCAAAGACAACATTATAGTGGATGATAAGTGGATCAGCAGCCCAGAAAAATATGGGCACTTGCCTCTTTTAAATTGGATGCGAGGACACAAGTCAGGGTAGTATAAGAGTCAATGACAGTATCATTGAAAAAAAAACTAAAGAAAAGAAAAAAAAGGAAAAAAAGTAAAATTAAAGAAACATAAAATCAAGAAAACTCAGTGTTTGAAATGCAGAGCTTACTGTCCAGGTTTTATTTGCATTGAGTATTGGACACATTTTTACCAATATGTGATAGAAGTTCATGGTATTAGTATCACACTAAATTTTTGGTCTTACCCAAAGCATGTACTCATTAGGAAAGGACAAAACAGCTGAGGAAACATTTGTAGATGCCTTATAGCTTTGGAAGGAGCTTTTGTACAGAGCTGAGGTGAAGGCACCCAACCATTTTACAGCTGACACTCCTAGAAACATTGCTGCCACCTTAAGGAAATACCAAAATAACTGAGAAGGTCAGGTGTTTACACGTGCAAGACACAGAAGAGAAGAAGAAAGGAAGAAAGAACACAAAAAAGAATAAACCAACCAGTCAACTGGCCATTTGGTCATGTAGAGACCCAAAAGATTTAAACAAGCAGATAAGAACTAAGAAATTTCTTCCTCTGCAAGGGGAAACCTTGTTGGGAGGACAGCTGAGGAACCGTGCCTGATGCATTAAAGGAGATCTGGCAGCTTTCTTTAGCTGAACAACATGTTTGTGTACATTTGATGTTCCCTTCGGGAGAGCATTTCTTCAGATTACCAGCTAGGTTCTATTCAGTTTTCAGACTGAAAATTTGCAGGAAACTGTAAGTTTTTGATAGATGAAAGGGTACAAAGATCTACAAAAATTACTTTTTGGTCTGGAAAGGAAAGTTGAAAAGCACAACCAGAGGCTGTGATCAGAAGGCCAGAGCTCTTGGGCTACAGCTAAATGCACACAATAACACATTGCATTCAAAAGAAAAAGCTACTCTGCGAAAAGTTAACCACGCACCCTATGGCCAAGTAACAGCTAGGCTGACACTACCACAGACAGGAATAGCAGAACAAAGATCCTAATTTAGCTAAGTTAGATGCCCCCACCTGTTACCTGACAGCAGTACAGGGATGTCCTAATGGCTGCAAAGGTTACTGAAGACTCAGAATTGGTCAAAGTTTTAAACCAGAACTAAGTTTCCTTGGGCATGCAGAAAGAATGGCATGACAGCCTGGTGAACATAAGAGAGGAAAAAAGCAAAAAGAATGAGACCTTAATTCACAAGTGAAGACATAACCACCATGGCAGAGCTTTGTGAGGCAAATCACAGGACTGGAATATTGGTGTGGAACAGTTCAAAAGCAAGCTCTCTCAATAGAAAAAAAGTGAAGATGTTGTCTTTAGTTTCAAAAACACATATAAATGCTATAAAATCGAGAAGCAGATTTAAAAAAAATGAGTTTGTTGGAAATCTTGGAGAGTGGGTGCAAAGAAAAAAAGGAAAAGAGCAGACATGTTAAACTGAGCCAGAAAGTGAGGACTACATCTTTATCTTTGGGGGCAGAGGGTGTTGGATTTTGTCAATGAGAAACTTTAAAAGCATCTAAAGGAGATGTGACAGAGACTTAGAATACTTAGGTACCACGTGCAAAAACTAAGGCTCAACTTGTCAGGACGCTACATTGGGAGGCAAATTGTCATTTCAGAGTAAGATGCTACCATGGGAGTGTTTTGTTTGTCTGTTTTGGTGCTATCTAATAGGAAAGAATGGATTAACAATATGAAGAGAGGTCTTGTGGGGAAAGCAGTCACAAACTGATTTGTTAGGAAAAATGAGATATGACAACTACAGAAATAAAACAGGAACACCCTCCCATTGCACCACGACCATCAAAACCAACAGATTTCAGGAAACTCTGGAAACTGGTTAAAGCTGTTTTTGAAAGATGACTTGAGGATAAACATGTGCAGGTATGCTGGCAGTTTATGCAGGAAGGTTACATTAAATGCACAAATTGTCCCCAAGAAAGGAAAGAATAGGCCATTGCACTTGGAAATCTTCAATGATTGGCTGTCAAAGAGTACCACACAAAAAAGGAAAGCAAGGTCATATAACAAAGGAAGAATATAAAGAAAAAGTACATACAACAGAAAAATCTGAAGTATAAAATGAGTTTCAAATTGCAAGAGACAAAAGCAACAAAAAGAAGAATTTTAAAATAACTGATAAATAAAAAAGAAAACAAGCAAGTCACTGGTAACAGAAAAGGAGAGAAAACAATGGAGGGAAGGGTGAAACTTAAAATACCTAATACCTCCTTCACTCCAGCCTTTGAAAATGGTAAATCTTGACAAGACATTTGAGACCACTTGACGAAAAAAACTGGATTGCAAGCCAAAGTATGCAAAGAATACATTAATGAATATTTAGATAAGATAGATATGTCCAAATTGGCTGGGCCTTATTAAATTCACCTTAGAGAAACTAGACAGTGATTTCTGAATCATTAACAATTATTTTTATGAGCTTCTGGAGGACAGGGGAGGTCCCAGAGGACTGGAGAAGGGCAAATACAGCATTTGTCTCTTAAGGAGGAGAAAAGAGAAGACTGATGGAATGACAGACCAATCAGCCTACTTTTGATTCCTGGAAAGATCCTGCAATAAACTACTAGACAAATCTTTTGCCAGCCAGCGTCCACATAATTTTCAGAATAGACCCCTCTTATTGCAAACTGTAATCCTAAAAAAGAAAAAAAAAATCCACACAAACCAGAAATACCCCAAACGTGTTTGTCTGTCAAACCACTACAAAAGAAAAAATTTTTTTTATAGGGCAGGTGGCCTGGTGGAGTACAGAAGGTATGGCAGCTCACAAAATACACAAGTAAAACAAGTATTTCTGGCATTTATGTGCCAAGAGAGATAAACAGGGTCAATATTCTTCAACAGGCAATAAATCCACAAGAATACAGTAATAACTTATGGGAAGCCACTTCTAAAACTGACCCAAGCAAATTACTGTAATTGCCAGGGAGAGGCAGAACTTACAGAATAACGGGGTTTTCCCCAATAATAAACAAAGTTTTGTAAACTGATTTCCAGTCAAAGAGTAATATGGCAATTGCATATTCTCTGCAGGCCATGCAGGACTAGATTACACAGGCTCAGGCACTCACACAGTTGTAAAGGTTGGACAGAAACCTTTGGAAACGAACTGGTCCAGCCTCCTGCTGGAAGCAGGGCCAACTTCAAAGATGGATCCATCTTCAAAGTTAGGTCAGGCTGCTCAGGGCTTGTCCTGCCAAGTTCTGAAAATCTCTCAGGATGGAGATTTCAATCTCTCTGGGCAACCTGCTCCAGCATTTGATCACCCTCAGAGCTGAGAAGTTTTCCTTATGATCACACAGAATTTCCCTTGCTGCAGCTTGGTCGCATGCGCAAGTCTTGCTCCATCTTCTCTATAACCAGCCCTTAGGTGGCGCAAGTTCCCCTTTAGCCTTCTCTTGGTCAGGCTGAAAAAGGCCAGCTCTCTCAGCTGCTCCTCAGTATCATATAATCCAGCCCCTTAAACATCTGGTTGGTCTCAGCTGGACTTGTTCCAGTTTGCCAACCTCCCTGTTGTACTGCAAAACCCAAAGCTGGGCACAGTCATCTGCAGCACTCGTCCTCTGCTCTCACAGAGCAGAGCGGAAGAAGCTCTGCTACAGGACAAAGAACCTCAAACACAGAAAAAGCCGAGTGCTTCTCTTATTAAACCTGACTGCAAGTGCTCTAGAGACGAACTTGCTTCTTACCCCATATTCACTGATAGGCTACAAGGCGGGAAATCACTCTTAGTCCTACTATAAGTTCCCCTGAGGGGAATTATAGCTGAAGGGCCAACATCACAAATGTTTATCAATTCAACAAATGTATTTTTAACTGGTGAAGGAAATCAATATGAGTTTTAATCACCTTATTGTCCCATATGTTTCTCTAGACGAGTATAGGAGAAGCCATCTCAGGTAAACTGCTGATTCTATTTTTTTTCCTCTTTTTCATGTTCAGAAAAATAAAAATAACTCAAAATAAAAATAGCCTCTCACTTGTACTGCCTCAAACAACGCTCAGACAAAACAGTGCAGAAAAAATCTAGGAAATTCCCAGGTCGGTGCAAAGAAGTCAAGCAAGACAAGTTCCACTTGCAAAGTTTCTCCCACAGTAGGTCTGCTGAGAGGCAATGAGCCTTCAGTTGCCAAAGGACAGAATTCACAGTAGCCTTTATACATATATGGTTGAAGTATTAAAGCTCACGGTGCATGACTAAAGAAAAACCAACTAGTCCTTATTTTTAGACTCTCTCTCAGAGGTTCTGTCTATATTCTTCCATCTACATTTTAAACTCTTTTGGCTCTAAAATGCATGATTTTTGGCACAGAAACAAGCCAAGGTGAAAACACTTCTAAACGTTAGCTAATCATGCATCTTCACAAGTCATGATCCATGTAAGCACTCCTAATACTGCACAAACCGTGGGCACAAGCTATTTGCAATCCCTTTGTAAAAGCCAAGAAAAAATGCAGGAAAAGCTGTAGGGATTTGGAACCTGCATGGTCTGAAAAATGCACAAAAAAAAAAAAAAAGCAGTCACCTCTGCCGATTCTCTAAAGTAGTTTCAAGCTGGAGCATTCAGCGCAATGGCATTTTATAGTGGAACAGAAAATTAGTTAAATTTTTGTGTTCACCTCCTAGCACAGACTGTAGGAGTTGTATTCAGGTTTATATCCAAAGTTTCTAAGGAGGATATTCCTCCTCCACTCACATGACTTCAGAGCCAGCACAGGCCAACTCCATAAGTTAAAAACTTTTTGTACTGGTGCAGGGCAAATACACCTTCAACTTAGTATCCTGTCTCCATCAGTAGCCAGTAGATGTGTGGAGAAGACTAGAAAAGTGGTATTTCCTTCAAGATATCCTTGACATTCTTGGCCACGGCTTTCTGAGCCAAAGGTAAATTTCCTGCATAGTTACCTTGTTGGATTTCTCTTCCATGAATTTATAAACTTGCTTTTTTGAATCCTTCTAAGCTTTGGCCAAAATCAGTATAATTTACAAGTTGACTACGTGCACTGTGATAGGTACCTCCCTGGTATGTTTTGAATCTGCCACCTGATAATTTCAATCCTCATACTTTAATTATGAGAAACAATGAACCTCTTTATGTCCCTTCATGCTGCTCACTTTTTATAACCTCCTATCTCATCTCCCACCTTCCCCCTCATTAATCATTTTTTTCAAGGCTGAAGTGCCCTGATCTACTTAGACATGTCCTTGTACTAAACCCCTTCCATACCTTTGATCATCTATGCTGCCTTTCTCTGTACTCCTTCTAGCTTTGTTTTGTCCTTTTTGAGACACCAGAACAAGATACAGGATTCAAGATAAAGGCAATAGATTCATACAGTGATATAATGATATTTGCTTTTGTTCTTTTTTCCTTTCCTAATAATTCTTAATGTCATATTTGCTTTTTTGATAGCTACTCAACACTGAGGTGACATTTTCAGAGCACAAGCTATTATAATTCACAGATCTCATTCTTGAGCGATAAAACCAAGAACACAGCACACCATTGTGGATGTAATGGGAGGACTGTTTTTAACATGTACATTACATTTATGAGTATTGACATTTTATCACCCATTCATTCCACATGCCTCTGCAATTCTTCAGTTTTGGCCTTTTGCTGAAGAGGAAGTTCTCCCTTCCCTGCTGTCCCCTTTTGCTGGGACTGTGATAGCAGCAATGAGGATGAGATTTAGATTTAAGGAGGCCACTGTGAAAAAAAAATAGTGCTTATAATCTTTATGTATAAAGCCTGGAAACTACTTTAGTGTTTTCTGGTAATGTAAGCTATTTTTCACCATTTGCAATTATGAATCAAAGGGTTAAAAACTAGTATTTTTTTTATTAAAAGCAAAAAGAAATCTCTGAAAAGGTAGATAAACAGGGTAACAGAGACATCTGTAAGTATAACTACAGCACAGGCTTTTCCTTTGAAGAGTCAATTCTATGCGAACTGTTTTCTACTATTGTAGAATATTTTAATCAATGTTTAAGTCATACTGGGTAGCAAAGCGCTTTAAAGATCATTTGATCCATTAGTTTAACTTTGTATGAGCTAGTCCCCTCTGCCTGCCACTCCTGTTAGCCCTACCTTGCACCTCTCCCTCCTCTAACAATTCCTCCTGCTAGTCATGTTTTGAGCTGTGATTTGCTTTGATAATCTCTTCCATTTAGTTAATTCCAGCACCTTTGCCAAGTGTTGCCATTTCAGTTCTTTGAATATAGTGTGTAATCTAAAGAATCAAAGTTTCTTATTTCACAGGAAGCATTAAGATGGTTTTACTGTTCTTCTGGAGAAGACTATGCTGCAGGTCTTCTTTTCAGCCTTTTCACTACCATGCTAGATGATACTGCCTAGGTTTAGGGAGACTTAAGGTGTATTGATATATTTTTTTCCATCCTATTTTAAGTACAAAATTTCCTGATGATATAACTTCATTTAAAAAAAACAAAAAACCAACCAAACCCATCTCTCTGTGTTGAGACTACATACACAATACAAAAGTGTTTGAGGCCTGTCATTAACAATCTCCATTTATTTTCTTTTTTACTTCAGAAAAATCAAATAATTTGAGGCATGATTTCCCCTTAGAAAAGCTCTGTAAACTCTGCTCAGTCATGTACCTACAGACCTAACAGTCTATCCACTTTACAAATTGTTATGATTCATATGATTGGTTTGTTCTTCTCCTTGCTCTGTAATTTGAAACATTATCTTCTAACACACAGCCTATAGTAAGAGTGTCCTTGAATGGGGAGATACCCTAAGCCTTTCCCTTGTGCTCCACATGAATGTGGAGACATGGATTCATTTAGTCTTTCCACTTACTCATATATAAGTACTCTGTGATTATCTATTGGTCCTGTAGACCCTCTGTAAGGCTTTCTGTTGTTTATACATGGTGAACAATATTTTTGATAGTTTTTTATGCCTTTAGCAAGTTATTTTTCAAGATTTTATTGGAATGTCATAATATTTGTATAGTTAAGCACAGTGTGTAGATTTTTCTAGTTTCCCTTCTCGGACCTCCTGAATATCAATTTCCTAGTTAGTAATTTCTATGACCCTTCTATTTAATGACACCTTTTATTTCCCCACTAAAATCTGTTTTGATATGGTAGTGTGGATTTTTACTGAGCCTCTAGTTTGATATTTTAAAATTAAAATTATCCCCATTACATCTGAATGTACTTTATCCTTGTGAACGGTCCTTTCAATTTCCTTTCAATGAGTTCCTCATTTTAACATAGATTTTTTTTTTTTAAGTTAGGCAGTAATATAATGAATTGTGCTGTTCCTGCCAGAATAGTGAATCTAATTACATTACAGTGACCTAAAGAACTGGAGAGTAGCTCTTTGACAGTAACATTTTGAACTGGATCCCGTGAACTCTCTCAGATCAACTCAAAAATTTCTTCTTTTCTTGTTGTTCCCTGAGTAGCTGTTACATGGGACAGTCATTTGTGGGTTTTAAAAATTTACATTTGGAATGACATTTAACCTATCTTCAAAAGGGATAATGGAATTTTTCCATTATAATTGTATTTTTTAAGTGGCATGTTCTATGGCATACTTCACTGAATACGTTTCTTAGATTCAAATACTGAATTCTTACATCTATGGCAGAATACTAAAAATAAAAAATGACCCTTAATTACTATTTAAAATTATTCTTCAATATGGAACATATCCCTCAAAAGTGGATGGAAGGGGGAAAAGGCATAATGAAACAGTAGCAACATGTTTTCCTTAAAGTTAAAAAAATCTCATTTGCAACTTTGACAGTACAGTTGTATGTTTTTACTCCTCCTATCTTTTCTTTCTTTGTCCCATTCTGTTTCTGCCTTTTTCAGCTGCCATTGTACTTTAAATTCTGTAGTTAGTCTTGAAGTTTGATTTTCATATTCCCATTGATTGAATCAGGAGTAAAGAAAGACAATTCATAGAAGTCCGAAGCACTAAGCAGCCTATATCCACAAACAGCTAGCACCACTAGGGGTGGCCGTAATGATTTACAAAAGAAATTCTATAAAAAGACTAAGTTTGAAAGATTTGAGTGATACACTGTAGTGGTCTGTTTAAGAATGTTCTTTGAGAGACTGCCACTTTCCTATAAAAAAAACATACCCAGAGGACAAAACTCAAATTTTTAAAAGAACACGGAGGACCTCTTTTCTCTTGCTTAGTTCTTCATCCTTCCTTAGGGCAAAAGTCATGATTTTACCCAAGTGGGTCATTATCCTATACATTGAGAGCCATGGCATCAGAAAAACATCTATACAAAATCATCCCAGAGTCTGATTCCTGTTTGTCACTTTTTATGCACACAGAAAGGGAAGTTTTGATTTAGCAATTACATTATTTATTAAAAATTATTTTATCTATATGAAAGACTTTAACGTTTAGTAACTTAAGAAATTTTTCATTAAAAGCCCCACGACACAAATTGTTTTGTAAACAAGGAAAGGTACAGAGTATTGAAAGTTATCTGAACACTGTTAAAATGTGGCAAACCGGAATACAATTTTGCTTAAAGTATGGTTTGCATACTTCAAGAACACAAAATCTCAAAAATTATTACAGAAAGGTAAAAATATTGACTCCTAGTTGTAGTGGTCTCATATTCTCGCATAAAATTTCATTCAAATAGTTTTATATAGGGTGGTGAATGAAGGGTTAGTTTTACCTGTCAGCGGGACTGGGTAATATACCCAGGGATAGGAGAAGTAGAAGTTCAGATCTCCATTCTCCTGAGATTTCAGCCCCTGCCATTCTGAGGCAAGTCGTTTCCACCTCCTGTTATGCAAGGGTTAAGAAACTGATGCCAGTGATTTGCAGTTAAATCTCTTTTGCAGATAAAAATAGTGAATGCACATTCCTCATTCTGGGATATGGTTCAGTCACTGTTGGGGAAAAATGACCCCAAAAGCAGCTCCTCATTCTCCAAAAGGTTTGTGAATTTAGGCCAGAGTTTTTACTGAATGTATAAAAGAGAAGCCTTGCTATTTGAACACACATACTCATTCCTTGAAAAGTCTAAAACATTTTTACTTTTGCTTGATTTGATTCAGTTGCTGACCAAACTAAAAATATACTTAAAAAAATATTATTTATATCCCCAAACTCTTTTATCACAGCAATGAAGACTGGAGATGTGGCTGTAAATGATGTAATGGATTTATATAACCTTAGAAGACTATTCTGTCAATGCTCACCTGGTATATTGATGACCAATGCCTTAAAAGAACAAAGCATAGTCCTTCATTAAACTCCAAAAAGCCATAGACCCATGTGCCTATGTGACCCCACAGGAAGGAAGAAGGCAAAAATAAACAAATACCATTTTAGTTTAATAAAAATGTTAAAATATTCAGTTTAATAAAAAAAGATTTAAAAGCTGTGTCTGTGGTCTTATGTGCATACCCTCAGAAAATATGTAAATAATCTCTATGGCAGCCAAAAACTACATAAAACATTACAGTTTAGCCCACAAAGGATAATAAATCTCAATTTTTTTGTGTGTCAGAGAACCCTTATGTGTAATGAAAATCTATACTTCTGTTCCATCTCAACATGTCTCTGAACATTTATTGAAAAGGTAAAACAGTCTAAGCTCATTCAAAATAAATAAATAGATCACACTGCTTAAATGCCTTCAAGGGATAAAGCATTCAATAACATCATTGAAGAGTCAACTAAACACTAAACCAAATCAAGTTACAAACAGGACTTATTCTTTACCCTTAATAATAACTGAAAAAAAGAGGAAATCTTTATGAAGATATCGGCTCTTCGGCACACCTTTTTCTTGCAAAAGATACCTATACTACACAAAAAATAAGAATATTTATTTTAAAAGTATAGAAGGAGAGTTTCAAATTCAAACAGCCATTTCTCTTTTACAACGGAAATGAGTTTGAGAAACGTAAAAACAGCTACGAAACAAATTTTTCAAAGGATGGTCCTAAGTTCCAGATATCCTGAAATAAGTAAAAAAAACCCAAGGCAAATCGTTTGTTCAGTTTCAATTTATAGCAGAAATATAAGAGGGACAGAGAAGGGCAAGGAGCATGATGAAAGGTAAGGAATGGACTTCTGTAAGAAATATGACAAAATATAAAAATAAAGAACGTTTGCTCAGTAGCTGAAAAACTAGATGACACCCCATGAAACTAGCAGCTGGAGAAATATCTTCACATACTGCACAGTTAAGGTACAAAACTCTTTTTCACAGAATGCTGCAGATTCTAAATAGACTAATCAAAAAACAGCTTTAAAAATTCATGGATTAAAAAAATGTCAAGAACTATTAAATACAGTGACATTATCTCCTGATCGGGAAGTCCCTGAATTATAAATTGCTGGGAATGAGAGAGCGTGCCTAGGACATCTCAATATGTTTTTCTTATTTTTTACCTTCTCTAAACATCTTGACCCTTGACAAAGCTAACATATAGAGCTAAATGAACTTCAGTCTGATCGACATGAGATTTTTGTATTCTCTATTGTAATTTATATGCCAAACTGGAATCTTATTTATATGCCTGTAAACCCTCATGAACTCTTAAAAGAGTATAATAACTCTCATTGCAGATAAAACAGCTATGTAAAGCTATATTGCCTAACAAAATTAATAATACTTGACAGGAAAAGTTTGGAACCAACTATAACCTACTTTAGGGTGAAGTTATGCACATTTATCATATTTTACAACCCGTACTGTGTCAATACCATGCAAGACTACACAGACGTGTATTACAATTTAATTTTAAGTATCTATATAACATATAATGTATTATGCATTATAAAAAGTTCACACTACTATGCACAATATTGATATCTCTGCAAACACAGCACAGGTTGACATGAAACTGGAAGAGGGCCTTACTGTTTCTGGAGGCATTTTCTATCAGCAACCAAGCAGGCAGCAGAAATAAAGAATCCTCTCACCTTCTTAGAGCTGCTGAATTGAAATGTTTATTTGACTAGTAAGTCACAGTGTAGACTGTGAAGCCCAACAAACAAATAAATTTAACACGGCCTCCCAGAGAAGGAGGTCACCTCATTTTCAAGGAAGTAATGTAAATAAAAGGAGAAACCACCTAAGATACAGATAGACATCCTTGCAATCTGGGTAAGAATAGAGGCTGAAAGACTGTGGATAACTCATAGTCTCTCTCCAACACTTATTGAAAATATCTTGTATAGTTTACAATTGGGTTGCTCTTGCTTGCTTGTAAAAAGAGTTTATGCATTCCACAGTACTCAATAATAAATTGTGGTGCAATTATCAACCTTATTTCTTTATCTACTGCTAGTAAGTTATGTCTTTAACACTTCTCACCCATGTTGCGTCTCAAATGTGCCAACACAGCAAGAGACAGTTCCTTTGTCACCGCCTCAGAGAGCTTATTCTCAAAAAGCATTCACCAGTGTTTGCTGGATTTGTTAAGAGAAACTTATTCAACACAGTAGAAAAATCCCTGTCATAATATAAGTAATCAATAAAATTAAAGCATTTTCATCCATTACTAACATACTGAGCACAAAAAGAAATGGTTATTCACAGTGATCTACTTGCATCCATTCAGAAGAGATTCAGAGGTCAGTTATCAGAAAGTATCATCACAGTGATTGACAGTAATAAAAAAGCAAATACAACATTAGGAATTGTTAGGAAAGGACAGAAAAAGAGAACAACATCATTGTGACTTTATATACTGCACTCATCTCTTGAATGTTGTGCACAGTGCTGATTTTCCAGTCTTTGAATATAAAGCAACAAGAAACTCTCAGAGGAAAGGACAGCAAGGACAGTCAGGTATGCAGAGTGATTTCTGTGTAACAACAGTTTATCCTGGAAAAGAGCTGTCTATGGAGAAATGGACCAAAACCATAGTACACTCCATGAAAATGTCAAGTAGCAAGTTTAAAACAAAGGGAAGAGAGTCCTTTTCCTACCTACCATATAACTAACTGTGCAATTCATAACCACAGGATGTTGTGAAGTCAAAAGTCTACTCGGGGGGGGGGATCATTAAAATGAAAAGTGCTGAAAAAGTTAGACAAAAGAATAGAATATTCACTGTGATTACTATTGTAAATTAAGAGAAAATCTACAGCTCGAGAAGTTCTTAAATGTCTGCTTGCTGAAGCCTAAAAAGCAATGCCAAGGAAGAATCGTATTAAATTTGCCCTCAGTTTCTCCTACACTTTCCATGACTAGTCAGTGTATGAATTTCACTGAACACTTAGTCTGACACAGTATAACTGTTGTTATGTTTTCATTTCATTATTTTATCACCATTATCTTTTTAAATATTTTTTTAATCCTTATCTTCATTGCCATATCATTATATTTATTCTGAAAGTTTGGCTGATGTCCTTAGTATATTCTCCTCTTGGCTAAACAGATTTTCTTTTTCCTGATTCAAAAAGCAAGAATCTCTAAAAAAACACACGACTACAAATGAGTATTTCTGAAATCCTGTTCTGACCTTCATCCCACTCACTGCAAGTCCTCCTTTTCTACTTAACACTTTTTCTCTGACAACCCTTCTTTCCTTGAAAATCATTGATCCACAAAATTTAAGTGACAGCTATCCTCCATTAGAAGATTAACTCTGCTTAAAAATTATTCTTTATTAAGAAGTACCATTTCACACTAGAATGAGATGCTTGGATTAACATTGCAAAATTTAGAAACATGATTATTGTATTATTATCATTTAATGATTTTCATTTTACAGCTAACTTTTTTGTAAGAAAGCCATTTCTCCATTTTACACTCACACTGTGCCTACTGACTTAGAACTATACATCTAACTACTGTGGAACAGAAATAGCATAAAAAAGAGTCTGCTCAGAAAGAGAAATTACCATATTCATGACTTTCTAGATCAACTTTTCAGAAAGCCATAGAAGATAGAATTTGAACCAGAAAAAGTTATTGTCGACTTTTCCTGATTAAACAGACAGCAAAACTTGTTAAAAAAATATAAAGGAACATATTTTTTTTTAAAGCAATAGAAACAAATTACAGATCCAATAGGTCTAAAGTCCACATACAAGAATATTAGATAATAGATAGATGTATTTTGTATGTTCAAATCTAATTCATTAAAACCTGTAAGAAAGGAATAAAAGATAAATATGTATATTAGAAAAGCAAAGTAGATAATGAAAAGCAATTTTCCAAAGACACAAACCTAATCATTAAAAAGATTATTTAAACACAAGTCTCTTGAAGTAACAGGGTATAAAGCAAGCAGCTGAGGAATACAGACTACCTGGTGTTTTGAAGCACCACCTCATTGCCCTTCTTTATGTATCTCTTTGAAAGTGTCTCTATCATAAGAGCTAAAGAAAAAAGTATCCTAGAGCTATGTCACAAGAGGCTGAGAAATTTAAATTTATTTTATGGTTTAAACATCTATTTAGAGTCTGAGCTACTAAGTTCCTGTACAGTGAGGTAATTGCAAGAACATCTTTGTGTATTCAGATCACATTTTCTAAAATCGCTTGGTCAATACCTTTCAGAAAAGAGGTTGAGTGAGAAAGCTTGTCCTTTTTTAGTCTGAAATCTTTTTCATAATGAAAGCAATCCAAGGAGTAAAAGCACAAAATAATCCTCTAATAACAATTACAGCAGAGATTTTAAAACCCATTGACAAAATTACTTTTATTTTAACAGCCTAAGTTGCATGATGCACATCTCCAGATTTGTTTAGCTAACTATGGATAAGAAACAGACTGAATAGAAAGTTTGTTTTCCTTGGGCTATAAGCACTGTTACCTATATGAAACAAAACAGCTTTGGTGATTAGGAGACAAAAGAAGGGGTCTGCACCAGAGCACTGTCAGTGTGGCACAGGTTCTCACCTGTGGGTACAAGAGCCTCATTTCCTCACAACAAACATCTGATGTTTGGGTGCATTTATTCCTGCCAGGCTGGCAACTCATGAGTGTTTCTCAACATCTTAAAAATTAAAACATTTCAGTATTATTTTCTTTTTGTTAAGTTTCTTGAACTCTCTTGATTCCCAGTTTATGTCTGCAGTCCAACGACTGAAAGAGGGAGTGTTTAGACATTTAAGATGGAACAGCATTTTTGAACAAAGACCCTCGTGCCTTCCTTCAGTATCTAATGGACCATGACTTACTTGCTTAACAGGGAAAGAAAAAAAGAATATGATCATCCCTATGGAATAAGATCAATTGAAACAGGACCAGGTAGACAGACAACTACGGAATAGACTATTTCTGGAAAGCCTGTGCTTATCCTTAAATCCTTACACAGCAGTTTGATGTACATGGGCAGCAGACCCTCATTACTTCAGTACAAAAGTGTCAGTGAACATTGCTTTACTTATCCATTCCACACTAGACTCGCTCTTTTTGCGACTGAGAACATCAACATCGAATGAACAGAAAAGTCAACTGCAACGTATCAGTGTCTCAATTTTGGTATTTTATAAAAACTGAAACTGATAAACCACCTTTTAAAAGGGTGCCAGTCATCTCAGAGAATGACTCAATTCACTGAACAAGGTTATTAGTTTAACAACTAAAGCTGACATTCTCCCAGGTTGAATTTATGTACTATGTCTACAATACATTTTCAATTTATTTTTTTATCTGGCACATTACACTCTGTCACCATACTTGCAGACATATAATATAGACCTATGGAGTGAATCAAGTTTTATAAATATCTTTTTCCAGGCCAGGATTCCAGGCAAAAACTGAAGCCTTTAAATAAAGTGGAAATATTTATTTTTGCAAAAACTTCACATTAGAATCTATTTCCTAAGCCAACATAGTTCCCTCAGATTTTCAGAATGTATGATTACATACATTGTCAGAATACTTCACTGCAACAATGTAATAACTGCTCTACCAGGCTTATGACCTCTCAAGATTCACAAGAAATAAATACGACTGTGGCTGTTGTCTTCACAGTATCACAGCTGAACCTAAAGACTGATAAATACCTTAATTATTTTCCTACTGGCACTATTTATTTTCCTCAGCAAACTCAGTAACTAGTGAAGCACACCTTAAACTAAAGGCAATATAAATATCAGAATGTCAAAAATCAGAATAACAGAAGTGAGTTTTAGCAACATAGAACTATTACTGGGACGCTGATGAGCTGCTGACAGAATCTAAATCCCTCTCCTTCCACAATTTGCAGCCATCTGTCCACAATATCTCATTCCTTCCTGTGGAGCCACTTGTGCAATGGTCTGGTGCCTTGAGGTATAAAAGTACTCAGACCTTCCTACGAAATCCTGTCTGTACACCTGGGAACAGAGATATCACCTGTCAAACAGTAGGGCATGTAACGTCAAAGATTTCCTGAACTAAGTGCATTAGCATCCTTTGACTGATAAGGGAGAAGGTTGGCGGGACTTGGGTGGAAAGACACTGACAGCTACCATATGGGAAAGTGTTCTACAGAAGCATAGGTACAGTACCTAACGGGGTATTCATGGCATACCCTAATAGAGTTATTAATTTTCTCTTCCCCTCAGCTTGTTCCAGAACACTGTAGTCACCCAAGGAACTGTCCTCAAACCTTCATACACCCTTGCAAAAATTTGCCCACATGTTAACCAATGACAGGAAAACCCATTTCACTTACATGAGCATTTACTATGAATTGTACTTGCTATTCAGAAGTGATCTTAAACATCTATAAATGATCATGCTGGCATTAAAAACCAATAAATATAGCATGCTTAGAGTAGAAAGTGTCCATACCATTAGCTAATTCTGTGCATCTTCCATGAAATAATACTTTCGGCTCTTGCATTTCCCTGGTTAAAGCCTGGGGAGGAAAGTGCAGGAAACAACTCCTAGTCAAATAAGATGACACTTTCAGAGGAATGTAAGTGAAACACTCTTCTAATTAAGAAAGGCCAGACTGTCTTCCACTATAGAGCAGTGAGAGGGGTTTCAGGGTGAAAAATAAAGCAAGCCTACAACAGCTGGGAACGGAGAGCAGCTACTCTCCTAACAGAGAAATGAAAATTCACACAAGGTCTAAAATAGAATTACACCTTGTCTTGAGAGAAGTAGCAAGTCATACGAACAAGGGCAACAGATACCTTGTTTGCTACAGCTGTAGTGCAATTTAAGCGTAGTTGTTCTGCTATACTCGTTTGTAACTGTGTTGTCTGCTCGTACTTTACCGCCAGTTGAAATAGCTCACTGTGGGTTTAACAAGTCCTACGTGTGTCTCTAACTGGGATTCTGTGGCACCTTTACAAATACTTCACTCCCAGCACATGCTGTGCAGCGACTGAAATGGTATCAGAGGGGGGTTTCATGAGAACAGCAGGCCAGGCAGAAAGCCACACAGTAGGAACAGGACAGGCAGGAGCATCACATTACTTTTGGGGGGTACTGTCATGCGGCAAGGTTTCCAGGTATGCATACAAACACCAAGACCACAGAGAAAATACCAGCAGTGTTTGTTAAGAATAAAAGATATTTAGTTGCTGTGAAACTTTTTCTTAGACTGTTATACAGTGAATACCGATAAAGAACCTACTTAACAACTGAGATGCAATACCAGGCAAATATTTACATGACCAGAATGTGAAAGATAGATAAAATCCTGCAGATTGGCTACTTTTGCATTATTCTAAGCTGTTAGGATATTTTTTCCTTGACATACTGAATTGGAAACTAAGAATCAGGCTAAGTATAGTTTAACCAATACATAATTACCAATGATGACTTGTTTGCACAGTGAGGTGATGGAAGTCTCTTTGGTTATAATAAAAAGTAAAATTTTTCATTGAAATTTTTAAGGAATATACTTAGTGGTTAGTGAATAGGACTTAGTAAAATATTACATGCATTCACTGATTTATCCTGCCTCATTTATTACTGGCTCCATTCAGAAGGAATCCTCTTTATTCTTTAATAATAACTGTTAACATAGTACTATACATTTTGAAATACTATATAAACACTTAAGACTGATTCCTTTGACGAAAGCCCCGAAGGGGGAGAAAAAGGGCTTTTCTTTCTGCTCTTTCATCTACATTTCAACATTTTCAAACATAAATATGCTAAACAAAAAGCCACGTGCAGAACTAGAAGAGCTGTGGTGGCAAATTTTTAAATGCATATAGTTTGTACAATGAACCTTACAGTAATTCAAGCTCTGCTGGCCTAAACAAAAAAAAAGTAGGCCTTTTCTGGTGTACATATATAGAAGATTTGTTTTAGTAGGCTTTTCTCAATACGTATTACCCTTCACTGCACACTCACTGGGGAGAGAACAGAAAAACAAACAACAGTTGACAGATGTTAGTCACACCGCCCAATGCACCAGCAGCAGGCAGGCAGATAAGGCAGCGCAGACATGAGCACAATACGACACCCTTTGTATACTAAAACACTGTGTTAATTCACTTACTTCTAAATATGGAGTTGGGTCACTCTTAAGTAATTATATACAATGACAACCTCACTGATGAAATATATTAGTTCTCCCCTGTTAGTTTGTATTCCCTCTCTATCATACCATAGGAGTCAGAAGAAGTACATTTATGCTAATAACTGCAATGTGCTTGGGAACGCCTCCGAGTACTGACACGCTAGCATGGAACAATTCATGGCTCTGTTAGCAAAATCTCTTATCCTCCAAGACAGCACAGCTGTGCGTAAACTGCCATTTGGGAATGATCTTTAAAAAGTTTTAACTCCTGAATGATGTCCAAGAATTGCTGGGGAGAAAACCAGATAGCAGGAAGCCAGAAGCTTCCCAGGGACCACAATACCAGTACAGATGATTAAGTCCCAGTGTCTGGGACATTCCTGGACAATGTGTAATATATTAATACAGTAGCAGAAAAGTAATAAAGGCGAAGCCTTGTACTTTGAAGCAGTCTTTTTATTTCATTGTGTCACAGTGCCTACACATTCTGCTTGGGCTATGTCCGTGCACCAAACCATGGCTTCTGGGAGGCGAGTGTCCTTCAGCCAGCGGAAACGTCTAAATGCTGGGAGCCACGTGAGAATCATTTCAGTGACAGCATTACAAAGCTGTGAAAGATGCTAGGAAGACCTTCTAAAATATAACCATCCTGGAACAAAAAAGCTGCAAGAACGCTAGTGGTGAGCGCCTGAGGTTGTGCACACCACTCTTTATTGCATATAATGGTGGAACAACAGTGAGCACTTCTGTCTATATTAATACTTATAAATCTAGGCGAGCAAACAACCTTTAGCTAGGATAATGTGAGCAAGGACATGTGAAAGATGGATGATTTATTATGTCAAACAGACGCAAGAGACTCACTACTAAAAGCAATAGGCCCAGTGAGGATAGACACTTAACAGCTGCAATTCATTGAGTACAGATCCAATAAAGGAAGCAATGTGACATTTTTATTCGTATCCCACTAATGCCAGATTCAAAAGGAGTAATTTAGTTTAAGCAACAGCTTTAGTTTAAGCAAATAATCTTTGTGGTAACTCAGTCACGAGCCTGGCAAGTTACATAGCACTTCAGCAGAAAAGGATGCTTCTTTGATACTATTCTTAACAACATCCTTTTTGGTATTCCAAGTTCTTTATTTCAGCCTGTAATCTGAAAGTAAAAGTTTCTCAGAATCTTCTGAAAATCAAAGCAATTGCCATCCACTGAGTTTCTCTTTGTCCCACCAGTGATACCTTCGAAGTATTACAGAAGCTTAGTTAGACATGACCTCCCTTGATTGAATTCATACATTTTCCTTGAAAAATCCTTTATTTCCATATGACTTAAATGACCATCAATTTCCAGTAATCATTACTAGCTCAAAACCAGCTCAATTGAACAGTAACATAAAATTGTTGTGATTTTAGATAGCTAATGGACCATTCTAATGTTGTTTGATGGTATCAGTCCAATTACTAATGGAGAGCAGAAAAATCAACACCATCCCTCTCCCTTTGACACCATGCATATCAGGCAACCAAGAAATAAAAAGGTGTGACATAATTAATCCAGCTTCTTAGTGTATATGTGATTGAAATAATGCCATTATTCATTCCTGTTTTCAAATCCACAGCCTCAAAGCTGTAGCAGATCATGGATTGGTATGGATTTGTACCTGCCTTGTGTATACTGATTTTTTCCCAGGAAATGTCATGTTTCTTTCTGGTACTGATCTTCAGTACCAGCTGATAAAGTCACTTAAATGAGATCTTCTGGTGCTAACCAATGTAAAGCATCTCCGAAGTTTTGGTGTAACCAGGAGATCTTAATCCATTTTATTGTGGTTCACATAAATGAAATTATTCTGCCTCTCACTCCCTTTTACAGCCTGCAATGTTGTTCAGGTAATCACAGGGTATCAACACTACCAAACTGCTAAACTTTCATACAAACTTTTTGGGCCTCATCTAATTTCACTGTATCCTGTAGAGCTGCATAAAATGTTATCTTGCATACAAAAACTAAGGACATTGAAACTATAAATACCTGCTTGTCAAAAAAACAGTGCAAAAGAACATGGTTATACTGCAGTTGCTAACACCTGTTTCTTTTTCACATTGTAAATAAGATCCAACATTAGCTTGTGTCTTGCAAATCTTGGTTCAGTTTAATATGTTTCAAAGTGCAAATAAAACAGTGTTATCTTCAAACCACACTTAGGTTCTTTCTAAAAATAGGAAAGTGCTGCAGGTCACTGTGTAGTGAAGGGAACACAGAGTAGAAGAGCATAAGTCATTTCAAAGGCTACTTGGAGTCTAGTCTTACCATTAAATTTGCTTCAGTTTAGTGATTTCCATCTGCTTCTTTGCCTCTGTCCTTTAAAACATTCTAAAGGATATTTGAGAAACTGAATCTGTTTAAGAAATAAGCCAAAACATTTTCTGAAGAGAAGGAGATTTATTAGTCCTTGTAAACAATTTTTACAAAGCAAAACTTTAAAATTATTTTTACAAAGCAGAACTGGCACTAGTGTTATGTTATACACATTGCTACACAAATCTGAAAGATCTGCAAGAAAATGGAGTGAGGAAAGAGGTACAGTGTATACACTATTAGGCTAAGTGAAAATGAATTACAGAGGTTTTATTATTTCCTTTTTATACATATACTTCAGTAAAAGTGGTAGAGCTCCTAGAGGAGAAAAAAATGAGGGCAGATTAATTGCGCCTAGACAACTACTACCCAACATTCACACACACACATTTTTCTCTCTGTAGAAAGGTACGTGCAAGGTCAGATCCACACCCATGGCCAATTTTGTCAGTGGGTTCTTGTCTTTACCATTGATTTACCATTCAGACCTTAATTAAATTGTATTCCTTCTCTTCAGTAAGTGCTATTATCTAATCCAGTTTGTCTGAATTGATTTTGTAAGTTGAAAATGTCAGTATGAATCACAGAACATTTGGCATGTTGGAAAATAAATATAATGAAAAATGAAACATTTGAAAACTAAAGAGCTGGCTGGTGGGTAAATACAAACCAAAGTAGGGTTATATTCATGACGCAGGCTTTTGCTCCTCAGAGGATGGTCCTTCTCTGAATGCAAGACGTTTGATATCCCTGAAGGACGTTACCCTCCAGTTTACTGCCGTCTGTTTTGTTAGAACGAATGTGCCTCTGGGGAAGCCATTCACTTGCATCTACATTTGGGGTGGTTTGCTGTTATGATAGCAGCTGGCTTAGAAAAGCTGACAAAGACTGCTGTGGCATGAGAAAATACGTCCTGGAGCATATAACATCCTCCAAAAGCCAAAACCAGGTCCGATTGCAAAATTATATCACAATTTTTGTAATTCATCATTTCTTACAACACACGATTAGTTTGCAAAAGTTGAGTAACTTCAATATGTTTAGCTCCTTTTTTCCTTTGCCTTAAGGAATTATGACTCTCCCACGGCAAAACATTTTCTCTTCATGATACTTTCGAACCATGAAGATTAATCTGGATTTAGAAACAAAAATTGAGGGGGGATGAGGCATGTTGTGAGGGGGTTGCACAGAAAGGAGTCTTAGGGGGAAAAAAAACCCCAAAATAAAATTACTCTAGTGGCAGCTAAAATCCAACACCTATGAAGTACGGAAGGTCCTATCTCCCCACCCACCCACTTCGTGTGATGCCAGGATTCTGAAATACCACCAGTACTACAAATAAAACTGCCTGGGTCCTGTGAAACGCACCCTGGGGGAACCAAAGTTATTCAGCTGGGAAGGTAGTATGTAATATCAAGATGGCATCACTGTGAATGGGGAGTTTGAGCAACTAAAACACTTTCCCTTACTTCTGAGTAAAATACTAGAGCCCTCCTACTCTCCTTACTTCCTGTAAGTGACTGGTGACTGCACTCTTCTTATTAAGCCATTTAGAGTCTCTCCACATTTCAACCCCTGCCTTCTCCTTCAGGAAATTCAGCCAATTCCACTGACTACGGAGCCCAAACCTGCACCCTTCACTTGCTATAACAGCAATGAATGAATTCCAGAACACTGCTAGATTCACTTTCACATCTAGACAGCTTCATAAACAATTTCAAATGGCAAGGTTATACTCTAGTTTCCATTTAGCATCATTGGCCTTGTAAACTAATTACTGATCTCTTTTTAAAGTGGCAAAATATAAATATGTCCTCGGAACTGTATTCTATTCTAGGTTAAGAGTCATGCTGAATTCATTGCTCACTAGTTTCAGTATTTGCTACAATCATTTCATTTAAGCTGTTCTGCTTTCATCAAGATAGTTATTTCTTATGTCAGACAAACAGTTATAAGCAGATACTTAGTAAAATACAGCCATCAGATTAAGTGCAGAGAATGAAATACATGACTGTATTCATGGAATCCCTCATGCAGTCAAAACAGGATTTTTGCATACAAAAGTCTCAGGTGGACCAAGGGTGTAGAATTACATTAAATTCAAATATACTTGGAAAGTTACAGATAAAAAACTAAATTCTCCCTCCATAACAAAGAGATATGATTGTATTGTGCTGTCCAAGAGCTAAACCCCACAAGGAAAAATAATCCAATGTTTTCACAAAGAAAGAACTTGAACTCATTCACTAGCCATGTAAATTCCTCTACTAGTACAAATCCCAACAGAATGAAAGAATAAAATAAAATCAAATCAGAATTATCCAACAAAATGTACTGTTGCCATTACTGTTTCTGAAGGTACTAGTGTGAACTATCCTAAATCCAGACCCATACTTTGTGTTTTGGTACCTGCAAACCATCAACTAATTGATCAACTTAATAAAAAACGCCATCTGACCAAACACACTAACATTTAAACCAAAATTACTTTGACAATCTGTAGATTTACTGTGGGAGCACCCCTAGGACTGTAACACACTGAAGGTATCAACTTCTAAGCAGTTAACACAGTATTTTGGAAACACATCCTTCAAGGGCATTCACTATCCTTTCTTAGACATCTTGGACACTGAAAAAGATTTTCTTCATCACATACAAAATATGAGATGCCTCCTACATGATTCGTATTGGCAGAAAGCATAACGTCTTTTAAAGTAGGACAATATATACACTGACATCTCCTATATCAATAAGAAAAGCTTAGTTTACCATAGTGAAAAGGCTGAACCAGATGCATTCAAAACGAAAGACTAGGACAATTATACAAAAATGTAATACAAACTGACAGATGAAGTGTTTCTAAATCTTGGTTGCAGATGATCTTGCTACCATAATTCTAAATGTGATCAAGACTTTCCCACAAAGGGAAAAATGAAAGAGAGGCATTTTTTTTGTGGTGGATCTAGGAATACTATTTTCTATCTACCTACATTCACAAGGTGCACGTCAGTGAGGAAACTGATCCTTGAAGTAAGATTCACTTACTTCTGAATCTCTAATAGCTTGAAATTGTGCACCAGCAGACACTGCTGTGTGATGAAACAGTTTATCAGTAGGAGAAACTATTTTTATCTCTAATCAAGCAGATGTAAGTGTATGTAATCTAATATTTCAACTCACACACATGCAACCCCCCCGCCAAAAGCCCATCCAAAGCACATTACCATAATTGCAAATTATTTTTCAACTTTGCAGGAAAAAAAAAAAAAAAACCCAAGAGCTTTTTCAATGCATCCTACATCTAACTCTAAGGCTTAAAAGGAAAAGCCTCATATTTTTATGCTTTAAAAAAATAAAAATGGATTAATCTCAACAGGCAGTTGTCTCCCATGGATTATTAGGTCTCTCAAGAAAGCTTATATAACCCACATAGGTCTTATGATTAGCTTCAAAACTCAAGGAGACATATTATCCTCTTAAAAGTAAAGGGCCATCTTTGCAACAGGGGTTTGAAGATAAAAGTTATTCCAAGTTTTTCTTATTTCAACATTGATTTTTACTTAAAAAAAATATTTTGACTTTTAACTCTAACATGTGCAGGAAGATATTAATGGGGGCACAGACAGCACACCCTGCAGTACTAGATAGAAGAGGCTGCTCTAACTGTGTAGGAAGTTCTGCTATGATAAGCCTTTACAGAAAAGTGAAAACCAGCGAAAATTTCAACTCATGAGCCCAGGTCAATTACCAAATAACTAATCTGTTCACCTGCACTACTTATTAAAATAGACATAATAGTTCAAATGGAAGAGACCATTCTTCAATATGAAGGGCCAAGTCTCTAAAAGTGTGGATTTCTGGGCACAGTCATACAACACCACCGAAAGCTTGAGATTTTTTTATCTGAAAAGACTGGATCCCCCTTTTCTACATTGTTTGCTTTCTCCACTTTTACTTCTTTCTACATTTTTTTTTTCTTGTATATTTTTGTCCTTACGAGTTTCAGCATCTGGTGCTGTTTTGCTGCTGTTGCTTTACCCATCTCTTTCCACCCCGAGCTGCTTTACACTTTGAAAGGTCTCTAACCCTCTCAACTTCTTCCATTGCTGGAAAATCAGCTCAGTTAAATCACCCATAACATATCTGACACTGGGAAGTATGTGTGGACCAGCTATATGTGAAGATGGAAGGGCATTCTAAAGATATATAGGAGATGCCAAGAACAGGAGAAACCAGGGGAATTTGAGTCTCCTTTCTCAGTACCCTCTGAGAAGTTGCCCTGAGTCCTACCAGATCTTCACAGGACACAGCAAATGCAGTAGGTGTCATGCTGAAATTACTAACTGCAGCAAAAAGGACATTTTCTGGTTTAGACCATGCTGATCACTAGATGGACAAGGAAGAAAAATGTCTTCAAGTCAAGATGGTGAACAAATGCTGTTTCAGCTAAGTAAGGAAAAGAAAAAAAAAACTAAGAGCAAAGCTGAGAGTCAAGTGGAGAGCAGCGAGGAGAGTATCCCCTGTGCTTGTAACACCAGGACAGAGCTGCGACAGCACACTTTCCGCCCCAGAGAGGCAGAGCGGCATCACTGGATCCTCCTCATTGCAGAATGGCATCGGGGCTGATTCCTTCCCAGTAGGCTGAATTGTTCTTTTGACCAGCTCAGCAGCAGTCTGTAGGTCTTGAATACTAGTTTGTGTCTGAGATAGCACCAAAACTTTCTATACAAAGACTACTCAAATTTATACCTGGAATGGAATAACCTAAAGCAACCAAGCAGCCTACTTTGCTGAATATTTTCAAGTGTTAACAGGACATACGTGTATCAAAAACTCCTGGATATCTCCAGCCTCCTAGATAGCAGGTATAAAGTTTGCCCCTTGTGTAAGTCACACGACATCAGTGGAGTGATTAGGGATGACACAGTTTTGAAATCTTGAGGGAAAGAGTATGCCCATAATGAAAAGAGATGCAAAGTGACCCATTTGTGGAAATCAACTCTCTCATTGGAGGTGAAAACTTGGCCACAGTGAAAACAGTGAAATTGCCTCATTCCTGTAGATGTAGCCTTTAATATTACTCAGAAGCATGCATTGCAAAGTCTATGAAATGTTAAATGCTCTTGAGAAGTGACTGAAATTATGAGAGGATTTAAAAATGTAATCATTAATACTATTATCTTAGACTTGCTAGACTTGGATAATCCTCAGTGACACTTGCAACTTCCATAAACAAAAAATATCCTTCTAGTTTGAAAAGTAAGTCCATTCATGCAAAACTAATCTATGTTTCCCAATCAAAATTGGCTCAAGGGGGTTCTGCAGTTTTCTTCTTCTGCAGGCATTCATCTAGCAGATGCTGTCATTTTAACTCCTGTGAAGTGATTCTTATCCTAACTTGGGTATTGCACATTGTTTCTGTTCCTCTTAACAGAGCTTTCTGGGAGTTCTAGTGAGGAAAAATCAGTATTGCTGCCAAACCAGCAGTTAAATGTGAGAAAACAATTCAGGAAGTCATTTCAAAGGATGTTTTCTATTACAGCATCTGTGCTTGATTATCTTACCAGCAAGTTTTACAGATGTAAAGTGTTCAATGTATAAAATCTTGTATCTGTCTGTATGGCTATAGATACACACACACACATTCCCTAGTGCAGCATGACTGAGATTCAGAAATAATGCTACTAAAGGATAAATAAGACAGAATTTTTTATATTAAGTCAGAGAAGAATAATGTGCTTTTTGAAAACTGACTGCTGAGTAATTAATAGACCCGATCTGTTAATAAAACCTAATCAGTTTATGCGAGGATTCACCATGGACAAAGTGGCTGCTAAAACAGGACTCAGGAAAAGTTATGTTACAAGTCACTGATATAAAAAAAAAAAATTGCGGCTTCTAAATTTTTAAGTCACATTTTCTGCTCCAAGGAACACAGTAATCTTACCTCAAAAGCTCCAAAGAGGAGATGAATTCTGTAGGTCTTTATCTGCTAAGCAACTAAACATCAGAAAGGCCAAAATATTGCCTCAGCTGATGCTCAAGTTTCTTCTTCCTTATCAATTAAAACAAACTTCCTAGAGGAGTGTCATGACTTAACCCCTGTCAGCAACTAAGCACCACGCAGCCACTCACTCAGTCACTCCCCCCTGCTCTAGTAGGATGGGGAAGAGAATCAAAAACAAGTGAAACTCATGGGTTGAGAGATAAGAACATTTAATAAATGAAATAAAAATATAATAATAGTAATAAAAAGGAAGATAACAAAAAGAGAATGAAATATAACCCAGGAAAGACATGTGATGCACAACGCAATTGCTCACCACTCACCGACCAATGCCTAGCCAGTCCTTGAGCAGCAATCCGCCCCTCCTGGCCAACTCCCCCCAGTTTATATACTGGACATGATGTCACATGGTATGGAATACCCCATTGGCCACTGTGGGTCAGCTGTCCTGGCTGTGTCCCCTCCCAACTTCTTGTGCCCCTCCAGCCTTCTTGCCAGCTGGGCATCAGAAGCTGAAAAATCCTTGAGTCAGTATGAACACTACTTAGCAACAACTGAAAATGTCAGTGTGTTATCAACATTCTTCTCATACTGAATCCAAACCACAACAGTATACCAGCTACTAGGAAGAAAATTAACTCAATCCCAGCCAAAACAAGGACAAGTAGAAAATGAGAAGGATAGTTCCTCATGATTTTCTAGGAAAAGTCTAGAAAGGACAAAGTGCTGCAGTGCCTTTTAAAAAAAAAAAAAAAAAAAAAAAAAAGTAAAAAACCCAAACCAACCAACCAAACCCTAACAGAAGGTTCCTTGGGTTAATGGAAATTATTGGTTTTGTGAGGCATGCTCTTCTGGAACTCTTTCTCCAATCTCAGCAGACCAAAGGTGGAAGGGAGTGCATTTATAAGAATTATATAGTCAGCAGTTAGCAGTTCAAACCATAATCGATTCAAGGGGAGAAAAAAAAAAAAAAAACATGAAAGCATAGAGCAGCATTTTTCAATACTTTTCAAACAGAGATCAAGAAAAATCTACTGAAATTGTTCTGGCCTTTTCTATAAGGAAAAAAAGGGTAGTTCGTCTTTTATAGACTCAAAATGCTCATATATATTCTTCTGAGATTTGTGTTAGTGTGTGTGTGCATATCCATCTGTATGTGTATTTTGGTCTTACATACTATGAGAGTAAAAAGCCTGCCATGACAAATCTGCTAGAACAACTGTTATGAACCACATAACTCCAGCCACAAAAGCACAAGCTGGCCACAAACTGTGAATCTGCCACCAATGTGCTGCAAGTTGATCACCCTCCTTTCTCAAGCAGAGAAAAGTAAAGTTGCCTACAGAACAACTGCATGTAAAAATGCAAAGCTGTTTCTAGTTTTCTTATGCCAAGCAGCAGCCATACACGCAAGGAAGAGAAAAAAATTTAAAAGGCCAGAATATACAGCCTCTGTTGCACTACTATACCTGATGCATGTAAGTTTGAAACAGATAGTTGAATTCAAGAGGAGAACAACACTTTAAATAATTCACTCCAAAAGAAATTGCTGGACAATATAAATATACATACTACCTGATATTTACATCCTATTATTTAACTTCTTTAAGTGTAAAGAAGTGAAGACAGTTACTTGACTGTACTGTGCCATATACTCATAGAGGGCAATACAAGGTCCAAGAAAATGAAAAGTTGAGCTGCTACTGTCTGACATTACTCCATTTCACCGCTAAAAGAGTAAAACTAGAATCCTTAAAGGGGAAAAAAAAACCAACCCAAAAAACCCTTAATTACAAAAATACCCTACATACAAGCTACAGCTATACAGAAATAGTCTAAATACAGATAAACTCGGCCTGACAATTACAGCAATTTCTGTAAAACCACTTTACAGTGCTTTGTATATCTATTACTTTAATAGCAGGGTGGCAGGGGGTGTCCTAAAAGGATCTTTGAGTTGCTCTGACAGGTTTATCTTCATGATATATGTTCCCCCTGCCCTATTTTGCATAGTACAAATGAGACTATAGAGGAAAATTTAAATGAGTGAAAATAGTATTATCCTGTATTACTGAGCCGTTCCTTCACTGTGCTTTATGGTATATATTTTAAAATAAAGGCTCTGCAGAGAAGAATGTAGGCACGTAAGAAGTAAAGTTAATTTTCCATTAAAGATTAATTAAGAGAAAATCAGATGAGGCTGAAAATTGAAGACTATATTTATATAACTGCAGTTAGAAAGAGTGAACCATGTTCTCCACATCCCTCATCAAAACAACCATGGGTAGTTATTAGGGGAAAGAAAACTCTGCAAGTAAAGCAACAGTCTTCTTTCAAGAAGCTTCTTTCCCCAGCACCTGAGGAGCACAGGATTTTAATCCAACTGAACTCAGCACTGAGGAGATCAACTAATAGCAGCAAGCATCTCCATGGAGGCTGGGTCTCTCTGAACCTGCTCTTATCTACAGGCTCCAGCAGAACTCACCCAGACTCCTGGCTGGCAACCAAAGCCATGCACCCATGCCCTAAGATCCCCTCCGGAAAGTTACTGCATAGATTCACATCCATCATAACTGTACCCTCTGCTGAAGGGGAAAAAAGAAACAGCAGTATATGGAGAGCGCCCTAGAGTATTCAAAGATTATGAACGCTGGAAAAGTAGATGATGTTGAGCAATTCTTGACTTTAAAAACAAACTTTACTTTTAAACCAACCTGGAATTGGGACATGGAGGTAAAATAATCTTCTACCCCTTACAGACCTGAGATCTGCCCCAGGAAACCTTGCCAGTTTTTGCAATTTCTCTCAGTATTTACTTGATTTTTCCTGTTCGTAGAGTCATGGCATTAATTGCTTACTGACTTCAACTAGGACGTATTAGGATGCTTAATTTATGAGGAAAGTTTAAATGCTCTATCTATTCTTCATACACAATATTTAATATGGGAAGGATACAGAGAGAAAATATGGGGAGGATACAGAGAGAAAATTTTTGCTTATGAAAATGCAAGTTAATATTTCACTCAGGAGCAATGAAGACGAATTATTTTGCTTGTTAATTAATAGTATATACAACACCCACGGAGCAGTCAGAACCTGGACAGAAACCTGAAAACACAGCAGTGCAAGCAGCAGTAACAAAACAGAACACCTGAGAATCTGTTCCTACGTGGTTTTTACATTCTCAGAGATCAGTTCACAAGCAATGGGGCTCACTGTAAATCATCTGCTGCAGCTGACCAAAGCAGTCTTTCAAAAAAGGAAAAAAAAAAAAAAAAAAAAAAAAAGCAATGCACAAGTTTGGCCATCCTTCAGTCCAAAGCCTTACTTAATATTCTTTTCTAGCCTGCAAAGTAACCTTCAACCACAGGGTTACAATTTGCTCCAGAAATTTATTAGCATTTAGTTCTTACTTCCCCATTCAACACAGCAAGCCTTTGCATGTACTTTCTGACTTCATTCTTGAATGGCCCTTTTCCTCAGATAAGATCCACTTATATAACTTCAGGGCAGGAACAAAATTTTCTGTTTTCCTTCATCTTAATAAAACCTTGTTCTCCTGGATGTTCCTTCAGTGCAGTCTAATGAAAATTCATAGGACATCCATTCATTCATAACTAGAACAACTTCTACCTTGGAATTTTCTTTCTGCTTAAAAAATAGTGCAACAAGCCCATTATATCTAGAGATTCTCCCAGGGATTATACTCAATCGTCCACTTGCTTCTGCTTTTTGCTATCAGACCTTATTAGCCTCATTTGTTTCCCACGCTTCTGAGAATCTGTTGCCCTTTTCGGTCTCTCCAAAACAAGCCATAGATTTTCCTTTCACAGTTCCCTGACATTTTTCAGGTCAACATGAAGAGCCATCTGTTCTCCTTGGCATATAATTCCTATTCTTTCACTTTAAAATTAATACTATTTACTTACGAGCCTTGAGCTTCAGGACCTTCTTCATATTTTTCCTTCAAACTTTTTTATGATGTCCCATTCATCATCTTTGTCAGACCTACAAGTTTTACCTTATGACATATTATAACTTACTTGGATTAGTCTTGTATTCACAGATTGTGGTTGAAATAATCTGTGATTCATTTTGTAATGTATGCTCAAACTGAATATTATTGTATAGGATACTCAAAAGTCTATTTCACAAAGAAAGCCTTTTTTTCTTTTCTTAAAATACATAAGAAATTGTGTTTTCTGGCTAGTTTCCAGACATTTTCCTGCCAGCCTTACTCTCTCTTTCTCTATATCTCAAGTGAGAAATAAGGAAACATCACTGGAAAACTTTTATGGGAAAAAAACCCCACGGGAATAAACAGGTAAGTTTACTGTCAAAAATAATCGTAACTTTTTTCAGCCCCTTCTTAAAGACACCTTAATATCCCTTACTAAGTAGTTCAACATTCCTGAGAAAAAGGGGAGAATGATAGTCACACTTTCAAGAAATGAAATAATACAGACTTGTATTTTTTCTGTACTAGCTAAACATGAAGTTACACTTGAACTGAGTACCACTAGCTGTCTCAAATCTTTATCCTATGCTTGTTTCTACACAACTGTGTTTTGATGGCCCAGACAGAACAAATTAATCCTGTGCCAATCCATTCAAAATATGCTATGTGGAAGTACCAAGCACGGGCTTTACAGCATCAATGGTCAAAGTTTGAGTTATCCTTAAACTATACTGTACAACCAGAACCAATGTCATCACTTTTAGATGCAATTAAGTTCCCTGGCAGCACTGTTGATTAATGTATATGTTAGCTCAGAAGGCTAAGCAGGCAAATAGCATAGGTCCAAAGGGCATAAGGGAAGCAAAGATTTAGGGGGGAAAAAGTATGTAAGTGAACCAAAAGTTATAAAAAGCAACAGTAACTTCAAAGTGAAAGGATATGCTAATTCAGGTTACTCTTATAATGACATATTGCTAGCATTTTGGGAACAGATGTACAGTTCACCATATAGAAATGACCACAACATCTACTCAATTAATTGAATGCCCTCATTAACCATAACATCCTCTGTGGACTTCATGGAGTGCGGAAGACACCTTGACAAATTAAGGCATCCGTTTTCTAAAAAATGTAAATTTGGGTTAAAGTAAGTAGCATTAGGACTACTTAAAGTTCTGATTTAGCAGAGATTGTGAAACATTGTGAAAAAAAAAAATTGAGAATTATTCTGGATTTTCCCCAGGATTTCCCTCATCCAGGAAGCTCTGTTTAAACACCAGGCAATTAGAAATTTTGTAGTTTATTGTAGATTTCTCATTTGGATTGTTTGCTCATTTAGATTTCAGATCTGTTAAAAGAAAATTCCATGCAAAAATTAGTATCTTAGTAATAATATGCTAATTACATACTGAGACAATTAATGAAATAGCACCATTAGACAGTACTAACCATGAGCAGGTCACACAAACTTCGGTAACTTTTCTGTGGATTTACTTACTCTGCCTTATTACACAAAATTGCTTGGAAATATTTTGTTCCCAGTTTTAATTTTTTCCCTTAAATCCCCCAGTCTTACATGTTTGTAAAACTACTATTGCCGAGTCCCATATTCAATTTTATATGACAATCATTGTCTTGATATGACATGATTCTGCATAGGGTTAGTTAATTTAAGAAAAGTGTATTTTCCTGATAAAATTATTGTATTAATACTGGGGATCTCAACAGCAAGGACACTAAGAGTCATCAAGACAGAAGAACCAGAATTTTCTTGTTGCTGAACTAAGCTACAGACAACAATTTCTTGACACAGGCAGGAGTAACTCTCAGAAGACAACCTGACACCTTTCCTGAGATGCTGTTAAACGTAAAAGGGTTTCTTTATACCCAGGAGCCTGTAGCAACACCCTGTCTACGAAGCTAGAAGCGCACTTCGTTTTCTAGAACAAAGGGTAGGCAGCATTTATTCTCTGAAATTTTCAAACAGAAATATGATGCCAAAAGAAGCTCCTGTTTCAGGTGGCAGCAGGAATGAGACTCCGTATTCTATTTTACTTACATTTACTTAAAACCTTCAGAGCTGTTTCCCATCCAGTATACTTTTTTATTCTCTTCTGCCTTCATGCCTTTCATGTAGATTTCCTTCCACACTTGCATGACAGGATGGCCACTGCCAAAGCACTTTTATCGACCCTTCTGCTTTGAAAGCTGCTAGAAGCCCTAATGCATTCTCTCTATCTTGCTTTTTATCATCAGAGAAGCAAGTTCCTTTACCCAAAACTCAGAGGAGTAATTGGTCTCAATTAAAAACTGGCAAAAAGCCCAAGCCTGTTGACTTTCAAAGCGTTCACAAAGAGACCAGTTGTTTACACCAGGCTTTTCAGAAAGGTAAATGAGGGTGGCTTGTAAATTAAGGGATAGAAAAAAGCAGGGCAACCAATCTTTGAGAAATTTGACCTAACCACCTGGAAGCATCTTCTACAGCGGTTCCAATCACCCAGTGCATATTACTCAAAAGGCAGAATAGAGGAGGCTATTGTAAGGCTGCTTGGCTCAGAATGATTTCCAAATAGCATTTAGTATCAAAAACAAAATTTATGAAGCAACAAAAATAATTCTCATAAATGAAATAATAAAGTGCAATTTCCATAGAGACAGGGAAGAGAGGTGCAGAGTGCTCAGAAACTTTTTTTTTCCCCCTACAAACACACAATGGGAACAAAGCAGCATACTGACAACAGCTGATCCCAAAACTACGTGGCTCCTATAGTGTCAAGTTAGCTTAGCACGAGAGGGCCATAAGATTTTATCAAAGAAAAGCGTATAAGAACTAAACAAGACCATAAATAACCAACTTGTCTATCTGTGCCTCTTCCAAGTTCAGAGTTAATTTCATAAAATTGAGGACTTAAATTCTGACGACAAACCAGACTGCGATTTAAGACAAAACAAAGACCAGTAGAAGACCCCAAATAAACTTTTGTAAAGGAAAAAGCATCCCTTAGCTCACAATCAAGCTGTCAGAATGAAAACGCTCTTTGTACTGAATATGAAAAAATAGAAACCACGTCCTGAAGCAGAAATGCATGCTTACCATTAACTCAAAAAGCCTGTAAGCCAAAACTCAACAGCAATAGGCAAAAAATAGCAATTTTTGCAACCCCTTTACAATAAAACACCATGCTTTCACCTAGCTAATGCTTCATACACACCATCTTTCATCACTGTTACGTCCAAATTACTACATTTAGAAGGATCATTCTGCAAGATTCTAACAAGAGGGTCACTGCATGATTGTCATTCCACCCCAGACTATTGAACAGTACTGCTTGGGACATCAACCTGAAAGCAAAGAAGATATTTTAAGTGGTCAGAGTTGTACAAGCCCATAGGAGCAAGAGAAAAGGTAAAAGCAGTGGAGTCAGGAGATTAAACTCATGGTTTGCAGGCACCAGCTAAGGAATATGTGAACTTAACATATGACTAATAACAAACTGGAAAGACACAAAAATAGCCATTGCTCTGTTACAAAGCAAAGCAAACCTTTTATTCAGTCAAGTAACTGCTTGCATTGCAGGGGCAAGAGAACAAAAGGCTAAGAAATGTGAAGAGCTTTTCAGGTAACAGAGCTCTCGAATACGGCAGAGAGCTGCTAAAGTTAAACCACCCAGAAGCAAAGGGCAGAAGGGTGAAGGACTGAATTCTTCATTTCTATTTGAACATCAAAAAACCCAACCAAACAAACAATGCAGAAACTGAACAGTCTCTTTAAGAAAAGATATTTTTGGGTGAAAGTAGATTAGTATCTTTCTACAATACTCAATACCTCAGCAGAGTCCTTCAAGTCCATTCTGAAAACAGGCTGCTTGTATACACTCTGAAACTTTTCTTGCAATTTTTTTTTTTTTTTAATTTCCTAGTTCAGTTCTATTTCTTAACTGAGTGGTAACCATGAACTGGAGATCTAGCACAGGGAAATAAGCTTTCAAGGATATAGATAGCACTACACAGGACCTGCAGAAATTAAATATATACTTAAGATATTTATTACATATTTATTAGATATCTCCAGAAAATAAAGAGCCAGCTACAAAATGCTTGCAATTTGAGTACAGGGAAATCCAAAGAGAGAGTACTTTGCATCTAATTTTTCTCCTGCCATTGACTTAGAGCAGTATTACACAAGAAAATCCAATATATACTGGAATAAAACCAAAAAGAATTTGAGAAATTGATGAGATACTCAAAGAAACCCCAGCCCTAGAGTTTCCTATCGGTAAATAACACAACAAATTCCATGGCCTATAACACGCTAGAGACATTTCTAATGCAATATTCTAAGTATGCCTTAAAATACAGTCTTTATTTTTTCTAGTCTGAACTTTATTAAACTCCTTGCATTTTTTCCTAATACAGATTTACCTAATAAAGGCAGAAATAAATTAGCACAGAAGAAAATAAACTTTTAATTCAGTAAGTTGAGAAAAAAATGAAAGCCAAGTTACACCATTAGCTATCGCTGAAGCATTTTTTTCTATAACATAAAGAAGCTGAGTTTCTGGGAGCAAACCCTTGTACATCATAGGAGATACCACACAGAAAAATGATCACCAGCTTTGACAGCTTAAATATCTTGTGTATTAGTAACTGACATCCATTTGGGGGCCTATTCTTTGGGTTTTGGAAACATTTCTCTTACTTGGTGCTTGCTAATTAGATGTTTGAGAGCAAGAGCAACCTGTCATCTTAATGTCATTCCATGGCTTGACACAGGAAAAAAAAAAAAACAAACAACAGAAACCAAGGCCATAATCATACATTCCTAAGAATGCCAAGAAATAAACAAAAAAAAGGGAATATATGGCCTTTGTGGGTAAATATATCCCCCTGGAATTTTTTCCCACTGCAGTTTTGTATGGCATATCTATAGAAATGGAAATGCCAAAATGCAGATCTTGAGTTAGGGCCCATACATTTCACCTTTTCCCCTGTACCTATAGTGTCAAAGCACCTTTGCCTTCTGGAATCCCAATCTGCAGTGTAACAGTTACAGCAATATGAAGCACATTTGTGACCCACTGAAAACCAAAGGAGCATGCACAGGCATTAGTGTGACAGGTAGATACCCTTTTGTCAGCAGCACTGTAAAATTGAAAAAAAACCAAACAAACCTTAGTTTACCGTCAGTTCTACAGTTGACTAGTTAAAGTCTTAAGGGAGGGGCAGAATTCTTCACACTTTCTTACATTTGAAAAATAAATTGCGAGAAAAGGTGATGCAGGATAATGGAATTGTTCAAAAGACAATTTTAAAAGAAAAATAGAAACCCCAGTAAAAATTATCATCTTCTAAAAACAATGACCTAAATGTAAGTTTAAAAAGAAAACTCACTTTTAGGACATATAATTCCTTTTTTTTTTAATAGTACAGAGTGAAACAAATTAAATTTTATAAGCATCCATCTGGGATTCAGAATGTTTGATTGCATTTTTACAACAGACTGAAATGAAAATAAGTAGTTTACTTTAGCAGTTGGTACAGTTCTATGCCTGGAAATTTATCATAGTTTGCCATGTAATTTAAGCACTTAATTTCCAATAGCTACTGCTCTCAGCCTAGGGAGGCAGTGAGGAGGAAAAAAAAAACAACCTACAACAAATTACACATGATGAATTTTTAGTAGCCTCAATATGGTTTTCTGTGTCATTAGGAGACAGGATACCGTGCAACAGACTGCCTGAAAGAAGAGAAGGTTAACAAACTGGGTAGTAAAAAGAAGAGGCTATGTGAAAGGTGACCTTCTGAGAAGAGGTATTCCAGCCTCTGGCTGGGATGAGGAAAGGCTTTGACTCCTACAGAATTATATTAAAAGTAGCTTATCATTCACTCTGAAAGAGAGTTGTCCTGGCAACTTTGCTTTGTATTGAGCCATGTGATATTGCACTTATGCATTTGTATGCCTTTGACATAGCTTCTTGATTGGACTTTTCAGGAATCCAGTGCTGGGATGCTAAGTCTTTAATCCTACATCATAAGACAGATACCAAGCTACTTAATTCTACCAGAATTACTTCTGCTCCAGGACTGCAAAGGATCAAAGCACAGGCAGCAGTTTTATCAGTGTTTTCTTGGACTTCAGCAGAATGTAGGCACCAGAGTCCCAATGTACTTACCCATGGGCTGAAATAACTTGTCCTTGTCGGGAACTGCTGGTGGAACAAAAATCTCAAACAATAGTTTTGCATTCTAGCTAGTCAACCGTGCCTTGTTTTAGAATGACAGATCTTTAGGATTGCCAGTAGCATCCGTGGAAGAATCTTTGCAAGACAATATTGTGTCTCCCAAAGCATTGGACCAAGAGTTTCATATTTTCCTCATACTGTGTTTAGAAGAAATTCACAGCAGCTTACATAAATATACTCTGCTTTTTTAATGTGTTTTAAATACCATGTTATTCCAGTAGAAAGCAAAAAGAAAATTTTAAAAATAGCATTAAATTCATTTAAACAAATGAGTGGCATGCAGCAGACTGGATGTAAGAACACTGATCTCTCGAGGCAGGTCTTGTGGCATCAGTTCCCTTCAGGATGTGTATGACCTCTTGATTTGGATACAGTACTTTAAGACAGCCAATCTTTAATATGTGCATTTCACTCTGCTCTCTCTTAGCTGCAACTCTTGACAAGGTAACAGCAAAACAAACAGATGACTTAAGTAGGATTTACAGATAGGTTAAAAAAAAAAAAAGGACAAAGGCAGGAAATGCAGTAGAAGTAAGTGATCATACATCACAGCAGAGGAAGGTTACAATGGAGTAGGCTTACGGGGTCAATGCTGAAGCTGCTCATGTTCAACACGTTCCTAAGTGTTCAGAAAAAGAGGACAAATAATGAAGCTATCAAAAGCTGTTTATGATATTCAGTGAAGGGTTAGTGCAAGAACTGCAGAAGTACCACATGCAACTGAGGGACTGAGGGATGAAGAGATGAAAGACAGCAGGTAGATGAAACCACGTAGCCAATTTAACATGAGGCAGGTAGGAAAACCAACTTTATTTCACACCACAGGGGGATGAACTCAGTACAGACTACAAGGACTGAAAAATGGAAACATATCCTCATAATTCATACTTCTAAGAAAACATTAGCTTAGCAGCACTTCAAAAAAACCCAACACACACAACGTCTGGAATGATTACAAAAATATTAAAGAATTGAAAAGCAAGCATAAACAACTGTTAAAACAGGGGTTTTGTACATTTTTAACTACTACAAGACACCCTAGATTCTCTAGGCTAAAAAGGAGTTGATAGAAAGTAGCAAAAGACAAAGCACTTAACTGTATGTAAACAGCTGCCTGCACCACCTGAAGAAAGCACTGTGAACTCCAAGAATATGAAATCTTAGTATATCAAACTTATCCCACTGGCAAGAGCCAAAAATAAGTGGTGCTTAAATGGATAGAGATAATACAGCCAATTCAGAAACTCTAAGCTGAGCACTACTTGGCTTCTTAACTACTGACCTTCAGGAGTGCTTCCTATACCACATTCAATCTGCAGGGAGCTGTAAGTGCAGTGAGGGTCTTCCATACTGCTTCAGCACGTAAGTGGGCAGAAGCATGAAACAGAATATATTAATGATATATTCCACCAGTCATCACCTTTCCCATGCCCTCTAGACACAATTATATGTGTTTGAAGGCTTTTTCCTTCAAATTCAGCTCCTCTACGGCCCAGCTTGCTAAGGCCCCAGCATTGCACATCCCCTCTCTCACAGCTCCCAGACCCATAGGCACTCCATGACCTGTATTTCATGTTTGTGATTCACTGTGGTGCAACCATTTCTGCCCCTTATCCTTTGCCCTGTCAGACTTTAAAGTTGGTCAGCGCACCTCCAGGTAGATAGACAGGTAGTTACAGTGTCCCAGTACCTTACTCAATCTATTTAAGTGTGGAATGCCTCATCTCCAGGTATACACTTTGGTGATATTTTTTAAGCAGTTGTGTTGCAATACTTTGCAATACTACTTTGGGACTCCAGATCTGGTATTTGATGCAGATTAACTAAATGTAAAAAGCTAGTAGTACAGAATATAAGCTAAAAGATTGCATTACTTGGAAAGGATAGTGTTGTAAAAAAAAAGTCTAGAACAAATTTATTTTTTGTTTGTACACTCATACATACAGTGAGACAGTACCTATTTATCTTCCAGGTAAGCTGTAATAGAAAGAAAATCTAAATTTCCTCAAGTGTAAATTTGCTCACTTTGATCAGTAGCAATACAGCTAAAATTGCATGCTTAAATACATGTATTTAAATAAATGTCCATCTTGTATTGAAGTAAACAGTCAACATAAAAGCACTGAAAATTTTAGATACTCTATTATCTGTTATTACATGGTATTTTCCTTCTCTCTTTACTGATGAGTTCTGCCTGGTAAGACAAGAGATACATTATTATTCATACTCTTAGAAAGAAAAGGAGGGGGGGGGGGGGGGACAGGCACATAGCAAAATGCCTATTTACAGTGTCAAGATGATAAAATTCTTCTAAACATTCACTTTTTGGCAGGCAGTTTTCTCCCTGATGAAAATTAACATATTTTGCTATATGGTATGACTTGATTGATAAAAACATTTCACCAGACTAGTCGTGAATGAACTGTCCTTATTTCTACACTGTCTCAACAGGATGACATTTCAATTACTGACACAGTATGATACTGTACAGACAAGAGGTAAGTAATTTAATAGATCGGTCCAGAACTTCCTGTAAGCAATACATACAATTCAATTAGTTTCTCACAATAGACTACAGCGGTTATTTGAGGAGCTTCAAGCACTTCATCTGGTAAGTCTTCACAGGGGCAGGAATGCCCTGCTGTTTCCATTCACATCTGTCACTCAGCATTAAAGTTTCAGAGCGCTGCGAACATGGACACAGGGTATGTAGCGGCACTTGGATTCACCTGTGTGCGGCAAGAGGGAGAGGGCCTGAATGACAATGAAATTTCCAAACCCAGCAGGCAGGGTAGCAGATGCGTGAAACTGAAGGGGAGCAGTGACTGTCAGCCACCGCCAGCATTTCAGTCTTCCCCGACCTGGATTTTAGTTACTGCTGTAACTCTGTGAACTGAAGAAACGGTCTGTTTTTGAAGGAATAAATATTTCTACACTGTATTTTAGAAAAATCACGAGTTTGATAATTTTGCCTTCAATCTTACAGCTTCAGAGGACTGAGAGTTAAGATATGACACTATGCTGTCCCCTATTTCTCTTGGTCCAAACTCTTCATTGGTACAGATTTGCCCGTGGCTTTATACCAAGGATGAATCTGGTACACAATAACGCAGATGTATCAGTGTCTGTGCATATAGGCACATATTTGTATACTACTGTCACTCGCACTCTTCCTTCCCCTCCATCTTCTCTCCTCACCCTCACTCTCCAGGGTATGTGCAACTGTTTTACTTTAGGTAGGTTTTTCTTAAAGTCTTATTTTATATTTTCCCTTCTCTTTGGCATTACTTTGCATCTGGTTTTCTTTGGTTGGTTGCATTTTTAGAAGCTATTAGCTGATTGAAGAAATTAAAAAACTTCTTGTCCTCACTAAAGAGTCCTGCTGCCTCTTCAGGGATCCTGAGGAGCTATGCACAGAGGCTACTCAGGAAAGTTAAATATTAATTAATAAGTAAGGTAGAATAGTTAAAATTAATTCAGTCTCTGTTGGGACCCTCTCATTCAGAATTAAAATAGACTTTGGTTTAATCTCCTTGAGAAATGAATTATGCTAAATTAAAATAAGGCCACTTCAGTTCTGATACTTCTGAAATGTAGTAGTTCTACTTGATTTGAATTAAAACTGCACATGAAGACAATTCTTTAGATTTGTCTTATGTTATAATTCCTTTCCTGAACTGATAATGGAAGTTTACAAAAGTTGTGTTAGGCTGCAGTACAGCAATTCAAGAGCAGCTTATCACCGGTGTTTAATACCTGTTTGTCTGGAAAAAAACTTATGGTATTTTGGGGTAACTGACTAAACGCATATAATCATTAGACTCACATTTACAGTAATTAAGTAATTTCATATGTATTTTCTACAGAAAGTTCTACAGATTTTACTGTCACGGATTCCAGAGGCATCATTGCTAGTGAATTAGATGGTTAGAGTACTAACCGTACCTGACATGAGATGCCTGAATATGAGCACATTTAAAACTTGTAAGTGAAAACAAAGAAAGATTGTTTAAAAGGGGGCCTGTTTAAAAATTAGTATACTTACACATTTTGAATACATATTTTTAGAAATGTAAAAATCATAACTTTTCCATAATCCCGTATAATCTAAATCTTCAACATTAGCAGTTACTATACATACTCTACTTGATTAAAAACAAACTTGAATTTTTTCGCTCCAAGCTGGACGCATCTGAGTGCGTGTGTTGGTATCACATCTGACCAGCAACTCTGCTCTCTCAAGTGCTGCAGAAACCAGAGCCCCCACCTCACATTATGTCCTCGTGCCAAGGGACTCATCTGAGGAGAAAATCTGACCTGGGATTTTTAAGAAATTCTTCTCCACCTAACGTAACGTAGTGTAGCCATTAGACTGAAAAATCTACAGACAAACTTTAGAGGAGCAAGTGACATAAAAGCCTGATTCCTATTTTCAGAGTTGACTAAGGAATCTATCTTCTGCTGACCTTTACAAATATTACGATAAATCAAATATAAATTATCACCTGCCACTTATTTTTCCTGAAATTAACTGAAGTTTACCATGGCTGTACACAGAAAGGGCTGCACATCACAAATGCTAAATGCTGTTTGATTTTAATCACATCCCTCACAAAAGGGACTTAAAAACCAACAAATCTGCCAATAAAAAGCAGACTAACAGAGACACAAAATTTAGTACCTTATTTCAGATTTATTCAATTTCCTAAATTAATGAAGTATGGGTGCTGATGAAACAGACTTCCCCCCCCCATCCCAGACTCTTTTAATTTATATTTAAATTTAATTACACTGCCTAGATGGGCACTCTATAAAAAGTTCAAGAGGGTAAATCAAATTATTACCAGTTTTAAAAGCTAAAGAGCCTATTTGACACCACCCTACCACCAATAATACTGTACATGCTTATTTTCAGATGACATAGTCTGAAGACACAGTAATGACAAAACTTCATTTGTAAAATTATGGTATCAATATTATTTGGAATAGAACTTCAATTGCAGAATTAATGACACGTTAGAGTTCAATACCAAAGGGTAGTAACAGGAACACAGGGTCCCTAAGAATATCTGCTGTAGCTTTAAAAAGATGTTTGGAAAATAAAATCTTTAATTTTTGCAGTATTTTGGTGAAGTGATCCCTGTATAAAGGTCAAAGTGTAAGCATACTTGCACCATGCTATGGACTTTAGTTAAAAATACAAAGATGTAAATTAGCACTCAAAAAACAGAATCTAAAGGTAACATCTTAGTCAATGTGTAGAGAACCAGCTGATCGAATTTGGACAGCTTTTTGCAGTGGAAAGTTCAGGTGTTCAATTCCAGAGCTCTTGGTTTGTTTATTTGGAAGTAATTTTTTAAAAAAAACAAGTATTTCAGTTTTGGAACTGAGAGAGATATTAAAGTGAATTGCGTGCTCTTCCCTGACAGACTGTCATTATGAAGACACAAGAGGCAAATTAAGAGTTCAGTGTCAAACTAAGTGTGTCACTCCAGTCAACATCTAAACAAATTCAGAGACACAAAAATCTGCAGGTTGAATTTAAATGAATCAGGCTATACATGGAAATGATAAATGTTAAAAATACATATAGTCTGAAAACACCTTAAAGCAAGTAAAGGCCACCACACCATACTGGGAAAGAGAATAGTGGTCTGTTGACAACCGGTGTCACTATGTTATTGCACATGAACAGGTGACTGCCAGTGTAATAGGGCATAAGGTTGGCTTTTGCCATGGCCACGAAGCGGTGTTAAGTTTTATCAGTTCTATCATTTCTACTGGCTGTATCAGAGCCAGTCACATAAAACAACCAGTTAAAGACTGAAGTGCTGTTAGCACATAGTTCAGTGCCCACATACTTCCAAGGCAACATATTACTGCCATTTTCCAGATTGTCCATTTACTTTATATCCAAACACAATATTGAATTGGCCATCACCTATCTCTAATGTTCTTAAAGAATTCAAAAAATAAACTATTAAATGGGCAAAATATTTTTTGTCAATGCAGGTTCACATTCAAGATAGCTCTTGCAGACTCTTTGTTAAATATGAACAAGTGGTTATCCCAGTTTTTGAAGAGACCACCATTCATTAAACTAAAAGTTAAATTACATACTATTACTGCAGTCATCTAAAAGCATATGCATATATTGTCATATTTGGGTGAATGAGATTGTCAGGGTTTCTCATTTTTATTCCTTGCTTGCATCTTTCACTTAACAGCCACAAATGAAACTATGAAGCAGATCCAAAAATACAGGGGTTTTCATTATATGTTTTAATACCTTCATTTGAAGGATCTTCTATTGACACTGCTACTGATAGGATGAGTTCATCTGCCCTAGTTATCCCTGTTTTAGCTGTTACATACTCATCTTCTTCCATCAGTAAGTTTCTAATCCCTTCTCAGGACATTAAAGAGTACAATTGCCTGAGGGGGTAGGAAAGTATTCAGACACAAGGCTAGTCTTGTGGATTTGCATTAGGTCTTCAAGCATAATCATTTGTATTCTCATTCATAGCCAACAGTATGACAACAGAACAATAGCATTATTTTCACTCCAGGGTAAAATATATGTATATATTAGGTCCTAGAACTTATGCTAAGGCTATTCCATATGCGAAGCCTAACAAACCCAAGATATTAAAAAAAGCACATGCAATGATTTTTATAATTAGGCTGTAAAACACTATCTGAAAAAAAAATGTTTCAGTTGACTTCATATTGGTTTATAACTCCATGCAAACTACCAGTTTTAAACTTCTGGTGATTGGAGGAAGGGACTCAGGAGAGATGATTTAGTTGAGAACACTTTTTAGGAAGAGGTAGGCATTAGAACTGTTAAACTGTGATACTCTACCACCTTTTGAAGCAGTGATATTATTCTAATTGCAGAGAAGTTTATTTCAACATAAAAACATAAGAATGATTGTATTGGTTCAGACTATGGATCCAACTAGCACAATATCCTGTCTTCAGCAGCAGCTATTAGTGTATGCCCAGAGAAGAGGAGAAGCAGGACAAGCATATTCAATATTTTCCCCTAACACTTTCCTAGCCACAGACTATTTTAATTTTGGGGGATTTCTTACATGTACTACAGTTAATCTAGTTAGTGGCTCCCAACAGATTCGTTTTTGAAGTGCTTTCCCAGCTTGTCCCTCTGAGCTCATGCATAACTTTTTGCACTTACAACACCCTTTAGTAAGGAGTTTCACATGTTTATCAGCCCCAGGGTTTCATTCCTGACTGGTAATGGTAAGGTCACCACCCATCCATTTAGACATAAAGCTTATTTTGCGCAGCATGCAACACTTCACGTTAATCTACATTGAATTTTATCCACCATTTTACTGTCTCAGAGAATCATTGCACAAAAACTGTCTACAATAGAAAGTCCCTGTAAAATGAACAAAAACTCAACAACAACAAAACAGCCTGTATACTCTAAGGTAGTACTTATTACCGTTTGCACCCAAATTTCTGCTCTAAGTATACTCTATTCCTTACTGCTTCTATACTCCCAAGTTACTCCGTACAATGGTTCAAGGAAAAGTACACACACAGTTAAGAACTGCATTATATCGCATAAGGCTGAGATAGTCTTAATGCTGCCATTTCCTAACATTTTGCGTGCATAATTTGGTAACTTTCTAAGAGTTCCTTTAAGAATATTTTTAAACATAATGTCAAGTGCTGTGTCCTATATACAGATGAAGTTTTAATATTAACTTTACAAATTATGTCAGTAGTTTGGACTCTTTCAAGAATGTTACAGAACGTAGGACTTCCAAAGGGAGATCATTAAGGATGGCTATGGGATGCTTTTCAATATGTCATTTGTAAGAGAAGCTGAACTGCATCTTTCATTATAATTAAGATTCAGATTCGGAATGAGAGAATAAAAACTCAAACAATCTTTTCAAAAGAAATGGTATGCAGCATGGTAACTTTATCTGTCCTTTTCCCATTAACATACCACAAGAAACCTTAAGACTTCAAAGAAGACTCTTTTGGAATGATCTAGAAAAAAAAAAAAACTGTTTGAAATAGCTGATATGATGAAGTTAATGTGTTAAAAATATGGGAGGTTTGAGTGAAATATTTAAACATATTCAGGAGAATATGTTTAAAGATTAGGGTATTGCATTTAGATCCCCTACTTCAAGATATCCTTCTACCCACAGAAATTTTTCACTACTGCTTCAGTCTTCTGTGATGTTCAGTCAATCTGCCATATGCAGGATTATAAAATGTGAAGTTGAAACATTTTGTACAACACTGAGTTTTGAAGATACTGCTTAAAGGAAGAGAGAGGTATGCAAATTGGGGGAAGCAAAGGCAGTCTATCTAGACCCTTTTCTGAAGAGGGGAAAATTTATAATCTGTGAGTGCTTAGCAGTGATTTATTAACATACATTTTCTAATTACTTACATTACTTAAAATCTGAGTGATCTTCTACAAAATCGCTAGAAGTTCACAGCAGGTCTGCAGCTGCAGCATATGAGAGGTATATAGCTAGGATTGATGTTTTTGGTGAACAAAAGATATTTATAATCTGCTCGAGCTTGAAGCAGAATGTAGCATAAGTGCACTAAGTTATGGCATTCTCAGCATTTCCCAAAATTTCTTTTAACCTAAATGCTGCTAATTTCAATACATCTTGCTCTTTTGTCTCAGAGTACTGTCTATAGTATAGCCTTCTTCTAAACAACAAGCCTGTAGGAGGGGTCCTATTTCTTTATGATTACATAAAAAAAAGGTGCTTTCAAAAGCCAGGTACTCAACCATGCAATAAACCAAAAATCCTAGCAACATTATAAGAGGACTCGGGCAAAATTCAACTCATATTTGCCAACAGGACTTAAAAAATAAATTTAAGTTGGGGGGGGGGGGGGGGGGGTGTTTGATTGGTTGGGTTTTTTAAGGTATTCTTCTCTCAGTATCTGATATTTTACATTTAGGTGTCTCAGTCAACTACTAGTACAAAACCTACTCAAAATCCAACTTTGTAACATTCCTGCATCCACCACACCCTTCCACAAAAGTGATTTCTCTGAGGTAGCCTAATAGCAAGACCACACTGGTGAATGTTATCAATGCTAATCAGGAAATTGAGAAAGCACAGAAGTACAACGCAGAACTTCAAATGAAATCTTGATTGGTTTCTTTGAAATTAATGAGGCTTCTTTCCCTAAACAGGACATGACAAACATGCACATTAGAACTTGTGCAATTTTATGTAAGAGAGCAAACGCTGCACCTCTGTATATGAAAAATATCTGAAACTGTAGAGGTTCAAACTACCTCACAGGCAACAGACAAGAGATGCAGACCTTAAACCTGGAATTCTTTTCAGTTTAAAAAAAAAAAAAGAAAAAGAAAGAAAAAAGCCTAATCAGGTTGAGGAACAATACTAATTTGGTATCAGAAGAACAATTTCTTCAGCGACACAAACCAAAAAAGCATTTGGAAACATATGAAGCCCATGTCTTCCCATGAATGTTGACATTTTAGCTTTTTCATGATTTCTTCAAGCTACAAGCTCCTTTTTAAATAATTTTTATGCAAATAGGATCTAAAATAAAAGGGGAACATCCTTTTCACGTGCTCTCTTTGCCTCATGTTGTTTAGGATTATTTTGATGTTTTGCATTATTGCTTTCTTTTAATTTCTATTTTTTTTACATGTATTTTCAATAGAAGTTAATGGAACATTATTAACCTGCATTCAGAAATGGTAATTCATCTTGGAATTACCTAGAAGCAGCCTTGGAAAGCATTCATAATAAACCGCTGTCTCAGACTCAGACTTTAGGCACTGGTAGGCAGGTGAACTACAACTGTTGTGAGCCCCTGGATGCCTCTGCGTTAGTGCCTCCCACACCTTCAGGTCTATGCTCAGATGGTATCTTCCTCTTGGCAGTAGGCTACAAAATATTTCTGTGCACAAACAGGCAAAATTTAAGACTAAGGACTACCTTCTGGTAATCTGGTTTCTCAAAGAAAGTGCCATCAGAAAGTACATCCTGCATTCACAAATAATTTTATTTTTTTTAAACTAAGAAAAATCTCGAGCCTGTGATCAGTGTTATTTTACACCAATGGCATCAATCTCTAGATTAAAATAATAATAATTAAAAAAAATTCAATCAATAGCTTAATCTACATAAGCCTGGAAGAGTGAGATTATTTCAGTTTGTTGGATAGAGTACAATTCCACAGCCAGAGCTGTTCTCCTCTTCCTTCTTTCCTTGTAAACACATATGCTAACTGGGAATTTGAATCTGTCCTGGAAAACCTAGCGTCCTTTATGGAATTTAATATGAATACTTGTGAAAATTTTCCACTGAAGTCAATGAAAGTTTTATTTCTATCATCTCTTTAATGCCCATACTTTATCAGTTGTGACAGTTAAGAAAAGTTTCCTAACCATTGCTCTGAAACTATGTTTTCTCCATTTTAAAATAATTTGCCATCTATTTCTTGATCTCGCAGTGATTTATCATGTTATTTGTAATATACAAATTCATGTTGCATCCAAAAACTGAAACATTCTCAAGGGCAGTGCTAAGTTCTTCACAACAACGTTTCAAAGACCAGGCCCTTCCAACACACCTCAAGAGGCAGCAGGCAATAAAGTAGGAATTGGTATGACATTTGAAAAATACTGTCTTCAAGTATTTGAGGAAGTCTGTTTCACTTGTGGAAACACATCAACTTAATATATAGCAGAAATTACGGAAAATGAAAAACTTTGTTTAAAAGACTATTTCTTTTCACTACATTTTGCTGTCAATCATACTAACTTGCTGTAAAAAAAAAAAAAAAAAGTGGAAGAGATCCGGATGTATTCAGGCAGAGATTGCCACTTAAAACCCATTGTAAAGATTTATGCAGCATTTACCTTCTTGCAAGGGGGTAGTTTCATTAATATTGGTTACAGCTTAGTTGAATATTTAGCACAAGTCCATGTTTATGTAATATCACAGACAGCTAGCTATAAGAGATAAAAATTATTTTAAATATTGAGATTCACCACAGAACAGGCCTCTAGTGCTGTAAATGATTATGAAATGCAAGCAGTAAAACCAATATCCAACAGAGACTTCTTACCTGGGCCTATAGCCAGCAAATCGTCTCCCTCCTAGCTCATTTTCTCTTGTTTTCTAAATCAGTGTAATCACACCAACTACAGCAGAGCGTGTACCAATCTATGCTGATGAATATATACTTAATCTACAACATGCCTACCCATATAGAAAGGAGGAATGGATTAGATTCAGTGCATATGCTTTCAACAATGTGTAGTTCCAACTTACTAAGTATAAATTAAACATTAAAGAACACCTGAAAAAGAAACAGGGCAAATCATATCAACAAGGAAGTTAAACTGTGTTCACTATTGTGCTCCTTAGTAAACATGTACATTTTGAAAATAATTGGTCACTTGAGTGAGCAGATTGCCTGCTTGTAACAAGCTAAATAAGCATACTTTTTTGTTTCTAGTAGCTATCCTACATTTTCTGAATGCTCAAGATAGAAACAGCAATACCTTTAATATACAAATTAAGGTATAAAACTTTCTAACACTTTCAACTAGGCTTCCTCATTCATCTTCGTAAATTATCAACTAATTATCAATATAATGAATTATGCATTAGATTTTGCAGGGGGAACAGTAACTGGTATTGCAACAGTTGAGGTTAATGAGTAGACTGGGCTATGCAAGAACTGAAGAGTGGAGCTCTACCTCTCTTAACAGTTCAATAATTATCACATTATATTGATCTCACTTGCTACATCATTTGAACACAACAAAGTCTATTAACCTAGTAATAGTAGTAAGATACTGTCCCCCGTACTGAAAACAAACTGAAAATTTCCTAGGAAGTGTCTCAGTTCTTAACAGTTCCCAAGAGCGGGGGTTTTTTCTTGCTTGTTTCCTTTAAGGAAACTGTTTCATACCACTCTACTTGGCTTTCCAGTAATTCAGCATTGAAAATCTGCTGCTTAATTATAAATTAAAGAACTTCTTTTAGTAGAAACAGAAGAATCAGCATCCACACCAATTCCTGAAAATAGTTTTGAATTGTGAGCTTAGAAAGCTTGCAGTACAAACGTCAGTCTGAAAAACAACGTAGTGTGCATCGTTTGCTAGATCGGAAGGGAAGAGCTTGGACGACTTTGTGAAAAAGGAGTATTGGTGTTCATTTCTAACATAGCTTGCTTCTTGCATTGTATGTTGTTTAATTTCCATAGCAACCCACAGGAGCAAGAAGCCAGCATTTTCAGAGAAATCTGAATTGATAAAATTCACAAAAGAGAAACCACGATAGACTAGGAATAGTACAGAAAATAAAGTCAGGGAAATTCTATGTCACCAGACACTTAAAGTTACTAAAAAGCTGTATCACATTTCCACAAGTTACAAGCATCCTGTGAAGTACTGATTGCCAATGTTTAGGCCATGATCTTTATAGCATTATAACCCCAAATCTGATAAATAGCACGCATCAATACTCTAAATGATTACTGAAAAGTCAACTTTGCTCTCAAATCTTTCCATCAGTACCTAAACCCGAGGAAAAAAAATAAACAAAACCCAAAAACCAACTCACCATCAGCAGAAACTTTCAGAATACTTGTAGTAAAATGAATGGCTTTTAATTCTCAATAATGATGTTAGCATAATTAGTTATTATCTGCTGATGCTGGACTTGCACCTCTGCTTGATGATTTTTCCAAGGGGGGGGGGGGGAATTAAGTCTAGAAAGAACGACAATTATATTTTATAAATACAGATGACATCACGTGAGCCATCATATTTGTCAGCTGTTGGGAACAGCCATAGAAAATGCTGATTTATGAGAAAAGTATATTTTCCAAAGTGCTAAGAAGGAAACTATACCATTTGTTCAGTCTGGCTTAGAAACCTTATCTGGTACTGTACAATTTGTCCAAGGTTACAGGAAAAAAAATTACCTAAATAAAGTTGACAGCCGTTTATGTTTCAAATTCTTTTAAGGGCAAAAACCACCAGTGTTACTTAAAGTTTGGAACAAGATGCTATAACATCATATTGACGGTTCGCGGCAGATTTACACCTTAAGCAAAAACAAGCCTCTGAGAAAAAGAACGTAGTCTCCTTGTCAAAGTAAATCACTTCTAGAAACACTGAAAATAAAAAGCGTGAGATGCATCCTTTATGACCACACGTGGATACTCCGCATTACCTTTGATGTGCACAGGTGGACAGGTGAAAGCACGTACACTCACAGCCCAGTTTGGATTCAGGTGCGTAAATGCTGTCTAAAAGCTGTACCAGAAAGCTATATACGCGGATTTTATTATGTTCAGCCACAAAACAGTTCACAGATGTCCCCTTTTTTTGCTATTACTCGCAAGATGAAAGGAATTACAATAAAAGCAATGCCATCACCACCTTAACCCTTCGGCAGTTTTCTCGTTATCACGCAGCACAGCTCGACTACGAAGAAAAAACCAGCCGTTACCTGTGTGAAGAGACCCCGTGATTAGCCTGAGAAGGTACTGGGCGAATTTCAGTATTTCACGCTTACACCGCTTCCTGCAGCCGCTCATCGTAGGCAGGACGGTATTGCTCCGAGAGGGGCCAGAAGACTTCGCCAATCCAGAGAGCGGGCTCCGCCAGCAAACTTCTGGGGCAGTTCGGAGCCTCCTGGCAGCCGAGCCAGCCCCCTCCGATCCACCCCGGCGCCGGGTCAGCGGCGCGGGGCGCGGGCGCAGCGGCGCGGGGCGCAGCCACACGGCGCAGCCACCGCCGCGGCCGGACCCGCCGGCAGGCGCTGCCCCGCGCGCGGCTCCGCGGGCGCGCAGCCGGCGGGTGGTGGGGTGGGGCGGGGCGGGGCCGCGCAGCCCGCCCCGCGCGGGCAGGCGCCGGCGCGCACCACGCGCGGGGGGCTCCGGCTCCGTCCTCCCCCGTGAATCAGCAGGCAAGCGGGGCGGGGGGGCGGGGCCGCCGGGGCGCAGCACCCCTCCATCTCCGCGTTACCGAGGGGAGCGGGCGGAAAAAACCCCCCACCGGACGGCAGAGGCCCGAGCCGTGAGGCAGCATCCCGGTGCCAGCCGTTGCACCAAGCTGCTCAAGGTCGGAGTAGGGGACTGCCTCGCCCGCGCCTCACCTGCGGGAATGACATCAGGCGCTGAGCTGGGCTGGGGGGGGGGGGGGGGTCCCCACCACCTTAACTTTGCCCGTCGGCCGCAGGACGCGTAGCCTGCTGAAGGTCAGGGACACCCCGGGCCGCTGCACAACTGCACAGAAGGAGTAGAGTAAGGGGACCCCGAGAGCTCGCCCTGCCCTCCAGCCCACGGACCTGGGACAGCCGGGAAGCTGGCTCCGGCACAGCTAACGTTGTGTGGGTAGGATCGCTCCAAGAAAGTCTCTTTAGGAAGCTACGTGCATTCCTCACTATTCGCTTACAAATTCATTATTTTCCATCTTGCGCGAGAAGTGTTTCTTATTAATAAAAAGGATCTGCTGAAGTCTTTATCCATGACCAAAGAACCCAAAGAGTCTGTTTTCATTTCCCTTGGAGTACTTCCCTGTACTACATAAACACAGAGAACAAATCTATTGCATTAGATGGTGATGCAATATGTAATGCCTAATACAGTTAAAAGAAGACAAAGAACCCATTAAGGAAAAGCTTAACAGAGGAAAATCACTGTCTGATCTAATTTTAATGACAGCATTGACCATAAAACATTTTGGTGAATGCCTTTAAAAAATTATAATAAACACAAATACACATCTTCAAGCTATGCTTTGTATTACACACTGAGTGGAGATAAACCCGTTACAGACACAATACATCAAAGCGTTACCAAAGTTGCAGTCAGATGACATGGTTTCTGGGTCTGCTATCTAAAACACAAGCATGCTGTCATATGCTTCCAGTGAGGCTACACAGTTAATGGAAAGAACCAAAATGAAATAGCTCCCAGAACCCCCCTGTTTAGCCCCGTGAAGGGTTTAGCCTGAGAAGGAACTGGGCAAGTTTCAGTATTTCATGTTTACATCCCTCCCTACAGCCACTCATCTTAAGCAGTAACTATTTTCTGTGTCTTTTCAGAAAAACTCTGGCAAGAAGAGTTTGACAAAAAAACCCACCACAACAAAATCATCAAGTTTTGAGGCATTAGAGATTGCAGTATGCCTTACCAGTTTCTAAACGCCTCTGGTCTCTGAAAAGGAAATTGCTTAAATAGCTGGTAGAGGTAAAGAGATACTGAAAACAGAAGTATGTATCTCTTCTTTATGAGAGGACAGAAGAGGCCAATGCAAATGGTTCTTAGCTGGAGTCCTTGACCTTCTTAATCTTTTGACACTTTTAATTGCTTTATACAAGTTTCACTAGCAGTGTTACTTCAAAATAAAGAACTGAAATGCTGGTTTTCTAAAGCCATACATAAGCATGTATCACTAATACCATGTTTTGTTGTTGGTTCCCCCCCCCCCAAGACAAAGCTACATCAGCTCTGACACTTGTTCCTAAACCTTTTACATTTCAACACAGCAATAACAGTTATTGCTACCTAAGAAAGAGTTCATGAAAGGTTTCTGACCATTTTCAATACATGGCTCTTAACAAACAGTGGAGTATTTGGATAGAATTGGATCTGAATCTAGCTCCCAATATTTCTCTGCTCAACAGAAAAGGCTGACTAATCTTTGGACTAAAGCTGCTTACCCCAAATCAAAAGAACAGATCAGGGAAAACAGGACAGGAAAATTAGAATGGAAAACTGTAATAAAACCATCATGGTTTTGTTGACAAATATATTATAGTGAAACAATACGAAGGACAGTTGGAGAGTATCAACTTCTATATAACAGTAATGTACATTTTGGGGGTTTTTTTTTAATTGATGGGACACACTGAAGTCCTCAGTCAGAACCAGTCTCTTTGCACTGAAGTATATAAATACTTTTTATATCTATAAGCTACGTCCACCCCTAATAATTCATAATCTATGAATTAAATCTGAACTAAAACCTATTAAAAAAAAAAAAAAAGAAAATTCTTATTAATGTCAGAGGGATCTGGATCAATTCCTGTAAGTTCTGACTTCGGAATCGGGTACTTAGAAATCAGGGTTTAAAAGCCACTATTTAAGTACAATGGAGAAGGAATAAAATGCACACACACAAAACAAAAGAGTTTTTCAGACATTAGGAAAAGTAAATGGAAGGAAAAGTAAACATTGTTTGTAAACTCCTGGATTTTCAAATTGTTTTACCCAGTCCGGCTGACAGGCTCCTAGAATAATATGAAGCACAAAATTATTTTGTTTTGAAGTACTTGGAAGGCATGAAATGACTGTGGAGGAAACATATGCTTTTTTTTAAAAAAGACTGTCCATAATAGCAGTCCAGTTTACATGCAAAATGGAAAAGCTTCCCTGAATGTACAAAGTGTACTATAGAGCTGTTAAGACAAATTAATTGATAATAATAAAATATTTTCTTCCTTTGAGGATTTCTAAACAAATCTACAAGAAAAATCTTAAAAATCTTTGTCACCATGGCAAGAAAACCATCAATTTATGAAATTCAGTTCTATTCCATCCATAGATGTAATTCCACATGCATTTTTAGAGCTTCAGTTAGGGTCTCAGCATCACTGGGCTATGCCCCAGGCCCATGTGTTGGCAACTGAAGCGCACCCTAACCATATACAGGAGGGGGGTATACACTGATGTAGCTTTAGTCTCACACTACAAAAGACAAAACTACACAAATCTTGTAGTTCAGAGCTGGTCAGTATTAGCAGGTATGTAATCAGTATTTCTTTTCTTGTTCCTGTGTAGGAATAGTATTTCACTATAAAACAAACCAAAACAATCAAAACCAAAGCAGAAATCGATTAACAGCAATATGAAAACATGTCTTAAAATAAGTAAAGAAAAAAAAAACCCTGAGTTTTATATTGCATAGGCTGCTGGGACAAGCTAGTCTAATCTTCCTTCAAAAAAAATCTTAAGCCCAAATGCACTGCCTGTCTCAGAACACAACATTGTGATAGCCTGTGTGAGAGACTGAAAGAGTTAATGTCCCAAACATTGTGTGGGGCAAGTTCTGCTTAAAGACAAACCCTGCACAGCAAGGAACCAAGGTGAAAAGCCCACCAGCTCAGACATCAGCAACAGGAGGGGGAGGGCGTGCTGGAGGGTGCGCAGCTCCCTGTTCTGATAAGCTCTTCTGATACAAAGATCAAACAATGGCCACGTCTGCAGGGAAGGAGAAGTTACTCCACAAAGGACCCCCAAGCCCAAAGGCTCACACACTGCTCATTAGCCTGATAAGTTTGGGTGCCCACCCAAAGGAGGGGCAAGGATGATAAAAGGGCACAAAACTGAAGCCCCAGGTGCGCAAGCCCACTGGAACTGGACCCCTCAGCTGACTGGACCAATGCTGGACCCAGGACCGGTGAGATCTTTCTCTCTTCCTTTTTCTCTCTCTGTCATCTTCTCTCTTCCTTTTCCACAATCCCTACACCTCATCTGTTTCAAGACATAAAGCGTTGACTGAGTCTGGGACTAGGAGTGGATCCAGCCACCCCTGGGGCCTTCTCTGAGGAGGAGTCTAGAAAGCAAGGGAACCTGAACCTGAACCTCATGACTCAATGGGAGGGATCTCCTTATTCCCTGAACTGATGTATATGGTTACCCTGGGTTACAGGGTTTACAGAAGTAGTCTCATGCCAACTCCTGTTGTGAGAAACCCTGCCACATACTATCACGCCTCCCCAGTTCAGTTTGCTTCTGTCATGAATAAAATCTTTAACTGATCATTTGGTGTCTTTTAGCCCGAGGGAATTCTGAATTAAACATGACTCTCTGGTCTGTCCAGCCCAGGTCGTGACAGCCTGGCATAAAATTATAAATAATAATGAATTAGCTAGCATTATAATTTCTTTCTGAGAGAGAAAGAGTTACTACATACAGTTTATATTTAATAACAAAACAAAGCAAAACCATCTCTTAAATACTCAAGAAGAAATTAAATTTGGCTGTCATCATATTAAGTAACAACAGCAAAGACTTAACTTGCAAAAAAGCACAGTATAACGGTTTAAGGAGAAAAAAGCCATCACAAATATTTGATGAGAAGAAGCAGCCCGTGCAATAAGGATGACAGTGCACGCCAGATATAAACTTGCTAGTCTGGTAACAAAAAAGCAACAGCGCAAGCTGAAGTGACATATACAGGGCACAAGTTGATTGGCTTCTTGGAGACGATTTGCCTTGTATACCTCTTTCATTTGCACTTGTTATTGAAGCTCTCTTCCAACTTCAAAGAGCAAAATTTCCTCCTGAACTAGCCTGCGCTGTTGACTAAGAGCAAATTGAAATCTTATAACAATTACAAAATCAACTCAATTAGATGCTTCAGCCTCATCAGAAAGGGTGACTGCAGGAAGTCAAGCAGGAGCACTGAAAACCTGTACACACAGTTTCCTCACTGTTGACTTCAGCAAGGGCTTTTGTTCTTAATGCAAATGCTGAATTCCACAACTGAACAATTTTATCAGAGGATTTCTAACCTCCTTATTTCAAAGAACAGAGATAACATTTACAACCTAAGCACATGGCAAGAAATAACAGATGGGTAGAAACAAACAGATGGGTGAACACAAGGTAACAGCGAGATGTTTACAATCAGCATAATAAACAGCTGCCACAAGTAGATGACCATCATCGGATCTCCTTTCAGTTGCTCCCTGTCTGTCATAAAAGTAAGGGTCTTCCTAAATCACAATCCCTAATGTGTTTATTTTAATAGCTCTTCTCTGGACTTTTACTTCTCGACTCGACAGTATTGTGTACCAAGGTGTCCAAAGCTGGCCACCATTACTCTAAAGCGGATGCAGCAGGATTAGAGTCCTTCATCATAGAAGTCACTGGAAACTACAGAACTAATCCCAAATTATTCACCACGTCTATGAAAATATCAGCCACCACTTTTAGCCATAGCCAGTGAATAGCAACAAAAATTCTCCTGCACCTCGTTTCCCAAATTTAGTCTTGGATATTAACACAAACCAGAGATGGTTATATGCTAGCATGTGAGCTGGGGAAGTAGAGATGCAGATATGTGTTCCCTTCCTAACTGATTAATAGTAACGTGCTAGCTAAATTTACTTAGTTCAAAATGGTTATTGCTCATTGCTGTCTGTCCTGAATGTTATAGCGACAACAAGGGACACAAAACTATTTCTGCTTCGTCCATTCCATATTAAAATGGATGCCTACCTGGGACATGGACGTGATCTTGTTCTGTCTTATGTGGGAATAGTAACCTCCCCAGAGCCCAGAACAGATAGTGAGGGGACTGCCAAGGTCCCTGGTTATGAAGACAGACTTTTTTTTTTTTTTTTTTTTTTAAACCCTTCGTAGCACAATTAAACACTTCCTAGTAGCCCAACTATTATTTATCCAAATGGCATGCAATGTTTCTTAATGTGGAACAAAAGATAATAAGAAATCTTTATCGTGGACTATGCCACTGAAAATTAGTACAGTCTTCCTGCTTTTGTCTATAGTTTTTAACTTCTCCTGAAAGCTTGCTAAGAATAATATCCTCAAAATCAAATAGTCCTATTGCTGTGCTTAAAATAGGACTACAGAGAAATGACTGCTACCTCATGCTGTTTGCATATTATCAACAATTTATACATGTGCTCCATTCTAATAGCTAATACCTGCATAAAATAAATTACTTTCATCGCTGTTACAGTTCCAGACTCCATAGGTTCTAACTTAATTTTCTATTGCATTTACGGAGCTTAATAAAACATGGTGGCTTAGCCCACCAGAACATAAAACCTTTGACCAGTGTAACAAAAACACTTAAAACATTTGTCTCTATTATTTCTAACTTCCCTGTAACTACCTGCTCTGTCAGAATGCCTTTTTTACCTACTCAGTGTCCTTGAAGCTTACCCCAAGGATTCATTTTCACATAACACTAAGATGATACTGCAGACGGTCAACTAGGAGCTACGGCTGCTTCAACCTCCCACACTTGCCTAATTAAATATTCATCACTCCAGAATGTTGCAGTGTCAAACAAGCAACTTCCCAGCCTGACCTTCCACAGCCAGCCTGCAGTTTGTGCTGGAGAATAAACAAGACTGGGACTTACCTGCTGAAACATAAAATGGGATAATGCAGTTTTCATGTTGCACATTAAGTTCTGTGCATGCACTGTAAAATTCTCACTGCAGAAGCTAGAGTACTATCTTTTAATGTTCAATATAAATTGAATATCTGTATGCAAAGCTAACTATAAAGCCTGCACGGGCAGTGTTATCAATAATCTTTCTACAGAACACTAAAATCTTTTCTTCCTTATTATACAGATGCTGTTTTGTATGTATGGTCATATCTTCCAACTTAAAAAACAAACCAATGCTGAGTATTCTCAAATAAATCAAAAAAGATTGAGGCATACTACTACCAACAAGTATGTGAGGGGTTTTTTTTGTGGCTTTGGACTCCTATCTTAGTTTCACATACCCCACTCAGAAGAAATTTGCATTTTGCCTCCAAGACAAAAGAATTTGTTAATTCCAAATCTCTCTCCTCTGTGGAAAGAATATATGGAGTTATTATAACTCATTTTAGTTGTACTAGATTCTGCACATATTTACATCTGTATTTAATGAAAGAGAAAGCTGAACTGAAAAAATCAGAAGGAATCAACTTCCCTGCTATAGAAACCATAGCTTTAATAGTGTATAGGTTCCATAGATCTTTCAAGATTTGATAAAACTAAAACATATCCATATGCAATAAGAATATTGAAAGCTTGCATTTTGACCCCAACTACATTAACCTGTTAAAGAAGAAAAATATATCAGAAATTGGGTGTAAACATCTTCTATTTATGCATACTAGGTGCGCAGTGTTCTTAAGACCATGAAATAATCATTGCACCAAATCTATGAGAATTCTGTAAGCATAGTAAATGTGTACATACAGCTTAGGCCAATAAGTAAAAATATTCATGAGAAGTATGCTTTTGCTACATATATATATGTAGTGACACATATGTATGTATATATATTTATATAAAATACACATATGGTTTAAAAAAGTGTGATTTCATAGCTTCAATAATTTACTCAGTCATCTGAGAGAACCTTTTTCCTTCTAGGTTTTCCCATAAATAGTCAAAAGTTACATTTCATCTTCTCAGTCAAGGGCTTCCTTACAGTTTTCAGTGATTTTCTTTCCCCTGGCATTGTTTGCTAGCCCAAAACAATTGTGGATGCTGTAGAGGTTGCAGATGTGTCTTGATGCCCTAATTAAACTAAAGATTTAAAGGTGCAAATCCTTAAGTCTTCACATCCTTAATCTGGCATGAATTGCAATGCATTTGGGTGAATATACTGCAGCTACTACATCAGGGAGGAGAAAGATAGAAGACAGATGCTACAGCCCAAACAGTCCTTCAGAGCCTACATCTTGGTTGAAGTGATTTTGAAACAGCTGTCCTTCATCCAAAATTTCTGTTAATTATTTCATATGAAGTACCACTGTTGAGAGCAAGTTAAATTACTACACTGCTAGGCCTGTAGTATCTGTCTTTTCCCTCTGAGCAGGGTCCTGCAGATACTGAGAAGAAAAACAGTCTGTCAGCATTCCTTTGGGATCCTTCAGTAAAACCCTTTGGGGAACACGAGCAGTTACTTGTCTGCTCCAGATTTTCCAGAACTGGTGTGATTGTAATACTGACCCATAGATCTTCCTCCCACATAATACAGGTGATTAGCTCTCCCAAAGTATGCAAAATTTAACTCTGACAAATAAGAAAGTAATTTTAAATAGACTTAGAATTGATCTTACATCTATGGTCTGATAAACCTGAGCTTAACCTTGCTCATGGGAAATAAGAAAGGTTTATACTTGCTCAAAACTCTACCACTGTAAACTAAATAACAAATTTTTTTTACTCTGCACACTTATTTTCATTCCAGGCAAATTAAAAACACATTCCAAAAATTATGTTATGATCATATCCGGTCAACTAGAAATTCATCTAGGTTTCACAGTACAGATAAAGCCTGAAGAAGCTACCCACTCTGTGCTTCAGATAGGAAACAGTGATCAAGGATATAAATCGGAGAGTAAGCATACCCCTTTAGCATTGCTGGCCCTGTAAAGGAAACATTTGAGTCTGCATTACGGTCTTCAAGTTGCATCTACATACAGCTGGTAGATCTTGATGGCCTTATTCAATACCTGTCCTGTGCAGTACCATCATTTGTCTTCCTACCTCTTACCACACATTCTTTTGCAACCATATATACCACCACTTCTCCAAGAAGTATGGCCACAAGTACTTGTGGCTGCAGGCAAGCCTCCCTCATCTGTCCTTCTAATGCTACTTTAAATCAGTCCCTAAGGACCAGAGATGGAAAGAGGCAGAATCAAAGTAAATCTTAAAGATTAAAAGCAGGGGAATGGAGCAACCAGGGAATTCAGTCTCACATGTGACTCACTGGCATTAGTGAAAGACAGAATTTTTGGTTCCCAGCTGGGAACACTCAATGGCATGGCAAGTACTTGGGACCACGTGCTTAAGACCTCAAGAAACTGTAGAAGTTGAGTATGAAATCACTGCAGTCTCTTAGTGACAACAGAGTCTAAGATCTGATCAAGGTCCTGAAGCATAAATCCAAATCATGTTCCAACTCATAGCCTGAGAAAGTGAAGTAGTTTTTATTATGAACTCTGCTGTTATAAAGTTACAAGTCAGTGATAATGATGATAACCTGTGTATGGTCTAGGCAAACAAAGGAAAATTTCATTAGTTGGCTGTAAATAAAATTCCAACTCTGAAGCCTAGAACAGGAAGTTAACTGCAAGGCTAGTAACGAGCATTTCTCTCATCTCTGTAGGTCAGTACAAAGAACAGTAATTTTTATATAATACACACACATTTTATATAATCAGCACTGCTGCTCAGGAACAGCAAGATACAGGGAAATACCACTACTTGTTTCTCTCATTGTGAGAAGAAGAAATACTACTAGAAGAAAACAACTCCTAAACACTAGAATAATGATGGTAAACTTTTAAGGTCTTATACAGGAAGGGGTGCATATGAATACTATTTCTATTTAAGCCCTGCAGAAATTTCTTGGTTCATACCAGCTGCTCTGTGTGCCTGGGTATAGAACTTCAGTCACCAAGTAGAAATCATGTTTTATATTACATAAATTATGATTTCAAACTTTTTCCCATCAGAACAGGGCAGCTACCTCTACTGCAGAAACTGTATTAAAAATGGAAGAGATAAGCTCTTCAGCAAAAAAAAAAAAAAAAAAAAAAAAATTGTATTAGAGTTATCTTATGTCCAAAGAACTAGATTGAAAAAAAAACAACCCACCCTCTACAATTTCCAATACACAGGTAACTTGTCAGGTATAAGCATCTTAATTGCAAAGATGCCCTTACCAGTTTTGGTCAATAAAGAATTTATGGCATGTTGTACAGTCTTCATTCTTGTCTCTTGATTGAACTAGGTAATTCCACTCTCCTTAACCAAGTTGCTTTTGATTCAGTAATCACATTTTATCCTACATTATTTTATATTATCATTAGCCAGATGCCCCCATATGATGTCTTTAGAGATGATTCAGGTTGGTCACATTTTAATAGCTTATCTCTTTTGTTTTCCACCCAAGGAAAGAGAAAAAAAAAAAAAGGAGGTGGAGATAAATGCATTACAGACGTTTTAACCAGTTGATTTTCTCTGAAGGCAAAATGTTTATTGGAAAACACCCTGTCCTAGTTTCAGCTGGGATAGAGTTAACTGTCTTCCTAGTAGCTGGTACGGTGCTATGTTTTGAGTTCAGTATGTGAAGAATGTTGATAACACTGATGTTTTCAGTTGTTGCTAAGTAGTGTTTAGACTAATGTCAAGGATTTTTCAGCTTCTCATGCCCAGCCAGCGAGAAAGCTGGAGGGCCACAAGAAGTTGGCACAGGACACAGCCAGGGCAGCTGACCCAAACTGGCCAACAGGGTATTCCATAACATGGGACGTCCCATTTAGTATAGGAACTGGGAAGGGGGGTCGGGGAATCGCCGCTCGGGGACTAGCTGGGTGTCGGTCGGCGGGTGGTGAGCAATTGCACTGCGCATTGTTTGTACATTCCAATCCTTTCATTATTGCTGTTGTCATTTTATTAGTGTTATCATTATTAGTTTCTTCTTTTCTATTCTATTAAACCGTTCTTATCTCAACCCGTGGGTTTTGCTTCTTCCCAATTTTCTCCCCTACCCCACTGGGTGGGGGGGGAGTGAGTGAGCGGCTGCGTGGTGCTTAGTTGCTGGCTGGGGTTAAACCACGACACACCCATATGATTTCCTCACTTTTTTAATATTAATTTTTCCAACTAAAATATTGCTTTGGCTTCCCCAGGAACTTTCCATCTTTTGAGACACAAACCAAGGGGGGGAAAAAAACCACAAAAAAACATAAAAGTGGTTTGTGTGGCGCTCTGCCTTGAAAATGATTTATGAAAGTAGAATAGTACCAATGGGAGAACACCTTATGTCAAAGCATCCTACAGTCTCAGGGAAGATTATGATACTATGTAGAGAAGGTTGATACCCAAGGAAAACTACTTCTGAAGGTCTCTAGTCAGGAATCTCTTGCTCTATGAGATCTCATATCAACACAAACTGTTAATATTGCGATTGGAGTAACAACTTTTTTGTATTCTATTTATACTATTAATATTTTTAATAAGCTAAAAATAAACTCATGGATCTGTAAATACATGGATCAGTTATAGATACATGGCATGTTACCCCTCTTGTCCGTAGCAAGATTTCATGTGGTAAGAGAAGGTGCTATGCAAGAAGGTGTTTGCAGTTTGCTTTCCTTCCAGTGGCTTTTTACAGATATGTGTCCTCATGGTCTAACCACTTTCATCATTTAGGGGCAGTGCCAATTTCTGAACTTGCTCAGCAGTATAAAAACAACTTCCCAGAACTGCACCCACTCTGAACTTGCAGTTCACACTGGTCACCAGAGTACACATACTTGCCCACAGACAACAAAGACTGCAAGAAGCGAATGAATTTTTACTTTAGATCATGCAAGACATTCCTACGTCTGAAGTAGTTAAGGTATCTGAATGATACCTTAAATGTCATGTTTCTACACGACCCCTTTGTTCTTTAAGGTAAATAGGGCTGGGCTCTTCCTCTGCCTCATCCTGAACCTCCTGCCCTGGTTTCTGTTCCAGAACACAGACTTTCAGAACCATTCCCACTCCTTGCAACACAGAGCTAGTTTACTTCAGTTGACATGTCCAGGCTTCATTTACTTTTCTGAAGAGAAGTTAAAAAAGAAAGCATCTTTATCTGGTCCTTTACTGGATAATCTATCACTTAATTATTACCATCCAATATTTAAACTAATAAAATCTGGTTTGCCAAGAGCAATTGTGTTTCCTTTTCCAGCAGTGCTTTATTTAAAAAGGTGATCAAATTTTAATGACCCTCTTTTGTTAGCTTAAGCCAAGTGCAAAAATTCCTCTTGTCACTTCCCTTGGTTTTGAAGGGTATCAGCAATGTTATCCATTTTAAATGGCACAAAGCTTTTGGTGGTGAAAATTAAGGTATTTTACTTTTAAAAGAGAAGATAAAAGTTGTAATAAAAATGCTACAGAAAGCAAAAGTATAAGCAATTAAATAATTAAGGCCAAGACATTTTTCCAACAAAAAAGTTAAGGACCCTTTGGAAAGCAACACTGAACCCTCGGTGTTTTCCTAGAGATTTTATCTTGTTCTATATGAGAAAAACTTACTCTAATCTGCATTTAAGGCTGGGGAGGAAGGTCAAAGCCTAGCCATTATTATTAGTTTTTGTAAACATGCGCAGAATCTGGGAACTCTAATTCTAACAAAAAACACTTTGTGAACCCCAGGATTGCATGAATAATCCACATTGCATAAAATGTTATTTTTAAAATGGCTGGGACTATATGTCTGAGGCTAGTAAAAGAACCTACCTTGAAATAATATGTACACTGTCTCAGCTATCAGAAAGCACACATCAGGATAATGCTTTAAAAATTCAATAAAACTACAGCTGATGTCCTTCGCGTAAAAGAAAACAACTTTTTTTCCTGAATGTCAGAGACAAAAGTTGCCAAAGTTGCCCTATACAATTTTTGCTTTCCAAAAATTCCTTGGCAAGACAAATTTTTATTGTCATTCTTGCAATTTGTGAAAGGCCCATCAAATCTGTAAAACTAAAATGCATATTTATTTATTTCCTTTATGCACGGTATAGCCAGATTTGCCTTCCGTTCTAGGTTTTAAATAGCTTCTCATCTTTTAAAATTATAACAACCTTAAAAAGATGCAATATAAGTACTGCTCTTACTGGTACTTTGAGAATTGGCTTCCTCTATCACTTTGAAGAAGAGACTGTAAGTTACCTCCTGCTTTTTTTTTTTTTTCTTTTTTGATAACTCAGTGGGCAAGTTTAATGGGAGAATGACATGCAAAAGGTAATCATTAAAAAAAAAAAAATGGTGTTACTCTATCTGTAGAGCTGCATATAGAAGCAAGTTATGGAACAAAAAAAAAAAAACTTGACAAGTTTTGGGGGGGGGTTCATGGTTTGGGTTTGTTTTGGGTTTTTTTCCCCCCTTTGCCTGTAGGAGACTGGAAGTGACATCCTACTAACCAGGAAACATGATGTGATAGGTTTCTAAATTTGAGGGCAAAGTGGCAGAGCTTCAGGATTACAGAGAACAGAAATGCCAACCAGAAAAGCATGGCTGGAACATTTAACAGAGCTTCATAAATGTCTGTTTTCTCTGGTAAAGGTTCTCATTGCCATCACAATACAATTCCTTTTCTGGTTGCCAATTATTAGTCTTTATTGTGTTATTTGCCATTAAAAACAGCATCCGCTCAATCTGAGCTTCTGGAGGTCTGAAGCCCTGTTTGTTTGCTGTTGATCTTGACTCAGTCACAAACCACTGCTTCCGTGGCCACTGGTTCCAAGGCATAGAACTGAAATGCTTGTCAACATCTCATACAGAAGCTTGTGGGGAAACAACAAACAAAACAACAAAAAAATCACCTTCTGCTCCTACTGTAACTAGAGAGAAGGGCCCAAACTTTAAGCCTATTACACCAAGAACATAGTTATTATTGAGATTATTTCCTCCAAAATCCCAACAATGATTAGACCATCGGCTCCACAATAATCTATAAACACAAGCAGAGACTGAAGCATTGAGTTGTAGAGATAGAAATCCTGGCATTTGAGTCCAGAAAAGTTAAATTAGAAACACAGGACTGGAAAGGACTGTCCGGGCTATACACTCTTGATTGTGCTGAAAATGACTTGGATCTCTTCAGCCAAACCATTTGGTGTAACTTGTTCCAGACCAATTTCCAATTACTGCCGTACAGTTGAGTCTTGCTCCTTGCTGCTGAATTTAGGTGGAGCACTCCCTACCTCTCTCCCAACCCTTCTTATCACTACCTCCAAGTTCAGCCCCAGACCTGTAGGGAAAAGGAGACAGGGGGAGACCATTCTCTTCTGCACCTCTCCTCCTCATCCAGGTTTTGACTGAAAGCCTGTGGCCAGAAGCAAAAGCACCTAGATCTGCAGCAGAGTACTTTATCCATGATACAGATATACAAGGCAAACATGTCAGCTTTTCTCCCTCCTCCCCCCCATTTATTTTTAAGAGGATTTCTAAGAAGAAAAATTGCACATTAAGAGCATGGAAGGGTCTGTAAGAGAGGAGTTGGTGTTTCCCATTACATGACAGTACGGTCGCAAGCTACTGGAGCAGAGTATCATAATTGACAATATATCATGAGTGATCCCAGAATTACTTCCCAAGTGTGTTACGCAAGAACTTATGCCAGCTTCAAAAGAACAGAATTGAAGTTCAGAGTAGACATCATTTATTGAAATTGCATAAAACAGATATGTAAAGATAACTGTGAAGCAGGGACAGGAGGGAGTGGGAACCAAAACAAAACAAAAAACCTCAGCAGTGATTACAAGACTGTGAGCAATACAGAAATGCAATTCCAAGTCTCGCGAGACAGCCATGGAGACATGGAAGTGCTCACTTCACCTATACTAGTTATAGCATTTAAAAATTGGGTGCAAAGGAGAGTAAGAATTCCATCAGATAAGACAAGACAGAGAGGACTGCTTTGAAAGGAACGACTTCATCTTATATCTTATTGTGCTTTATCTTGTTCTGTCTAGCCTGCGGAGAACGAAAGACACTTATGCTGTTCAAAGCATTCCGATTTTAGTTTCATTTTTCTAAACTGCAATAAATGCAATTTTATTTAAGCCTATAGTAGTCTAGCAAATCTTATATGTACTTCAAAAATTGAGGAGAACCTGAGAAATAAGCATGAATGCTGATGTGTAAACTTTGCAAAATTACATTCCAGCCTATGACGAACACAAGGAAGGAAACCAAGGAGTAGGAAGAAGGTGACAAGTGAAGACATACTGGACACACTCCGAAGCCAAGTCTCTGAACACAATGTTACAAGAAACAGCTGATGTAAAGAGAAGACGAGATAAAAATTCATGCAACTCAGTTTAACATTGCAGGTCCAAGACTTTTTTTCCTGAGCATTTTAAGTTAGAATCCCATTTCAGATTTCTTTTAAATGAATCTGTCATAGTTCACAATTTATATTAGCTCAATTAGATCATCCTATTCCCTCAGGATCCTATTCCTACTGAGAACAACAGATGCCTTCAATATTCAGCCTTGTTCTTTTATGTTTGTGTCTCTCATAGTGCAAATATTCCCATATTTTAGGGGAAGTATGTAAAGCGAGAAAATTAAATTATGTCTCAAGAGACATTCCAAGTATTAAACTATGCAGTTAATTCCAAATTAGAGTGAAACATTTTACAGCTGAAAGGAAAATTCCCATTTGGTAAAGCCTCAGGGACTTGCTACCTGTCCTTGATTTTACTGTTCCCCAGAGCTACTATGGGATGTGAAAAATGTTTATAATGATAACCTGTCAAAGTATTCTTTTTTTGGTCACCATAAGTAAAAATCAGTATCAACAGGTTCTTGAGAAACATTTGACAAAGTACCATATTCTGATATAACAATCCCCTCTACAATTTCCATATGTTCTTAGCGACAGATTGAATTGTTACTCATCATTCCACCCGAGTTTGATATTCCTTTCCACCTCTGTAACATAACACGGAAGAAACTTGCTGTAAGAGACATCTGGCAATCTGATTCATCCTGTCTACTTACCCAGATTTCCACTTATCACCAATTTAATCCAAAACTCCAGCCTTTCTTCAGCACTGCAGACTTTCCTCAGCTCCTCTGACCTCTCTCCAGCATATTGAACCTCACTGATTTTCAGTTCTCACCACCTAACCATTTCACTGCCTCTCCCCAAGCAATATTCAAAGCCTTTCCAGAACGTTTTCTTCTCAGATAAGTATCCCGATGCAGTCTATTACTCTTTAATACATGCATAGTTTTTTTTGGTAGTGACCAAAAAAATGTTGGTAATTTGATAATCTGCTTTGATCAATTTGTATAAAACACTAAAGAATACACACAATTTGTGGAGTAGCTAGAACAACCTCCTATACTTAAGGACATGGGCACAATTAAGAGATTGTTATCCTTGTATATTCCTGTATCTATAACACCTGTGTAGATCCCTTAAGCATATGGATGAAGGAAGCAGAAGGGTATGTCTGTAGGCTTCATTGGGACAGAGAATGATCAAAAAAGCATGTTCATGAAAAACTGAGTTTGTAATTAGAGACTCAAGCTAAGGCTAGAAAGTGAAGCTCACAGGGAAAACAAGTTTCAGTTCCTTCATAGACATAAAGAAATTCATTAGTGCAAGGAAAAACTAAGTAACTTAAATCAGATATAACCTTCCACAAACCTCAGCATGCATCAGATCTTAAAGATCAGTTCTTGAATCAGCATGAGTATCTACGCATTATCAGTGCTCTTTGCAAGGTTCTTACCCTCTGGGGAATTTTCTGGTAGAAATATTAAATTCAGAGATAATTTTTACCTCCATCCTTCCTTTGACATTTACAACACTTTAGGAATGCATTTGCTCTTCAAGGATATTTTCATCTATTAAAGAATATTTATGAGTGCTGCTTCAAAGAAAACCACTGGAATGAGAAGTCAAGCAAAAACAGAGACTGAAGATTTGCATTTGCAACTATTTATACATTAGCTCCTAGCAAGACAAAAAGCAACTAAAATGTATTAAAAACTTGAGTTAAAAAAAAAAAAATATATATATATCAGTTCATGAATTGTATTCTCTTACCTGTTCAGTGTTTCAAAGTTTGATACCAAAGTACACCTAGAGAACACATAAAAAGCTTAAGATACTACTACAATTTTAGTGGAAGTTAATTCACAAATCAATTAAATTGAAGGCAATTAAAAAGAGGTTAAAAAAAAAAAGAGTTACAAGTTAAAAAGCTTGGGTTTGTTCTGCTGAAATTCAGTGCTGTTCTGTGTAAATCTGTGACTAATGATTTTGAGAAGCAAAGATATTATGTGATTTCACAAAAGCCTCAGAACTAATTGAGAGGGTTTATAAATGTTGCCATTCATATGGATCACTAGCATACACCTCCAGAGTAGAACTGCCCTTTAAAATGCTAAATTCAAAAAAGGGTTCGTACTCTGGAAGTCAGGGCAGCATCTGAAGTTTCGGTTTAGAGGGCATTGCACAGTTGCATGCAGACCCCCAAGCCTCGGAAACCAGATGGATCGTCTGATGATAGTGTCCAAAAATTCTACTTCATTCACTCCAATTCTTGTCACAAAAGTTTGATATCCCTGTACCGTTGATAGGCTGACATTGGGGCTCTGAGGTGTTTGCCTCACCTGTTGGTCCCAGGCAAGTGAACATTAAGTACTAAAGAGACAGGTGGTGTTTTCAAGAAAGAATAGGGGAATTACTTTTATTTAAAACCCAAAGCCCAATCTTGCCATTGTTAGCAGTACCATACTGCACTTACTTTTTTTCCAAAAAAAATAATTGCACGAAAGAGAGCTGCTTTCCATGCAAGACTGCACTCGTTAAAAGTTTGGGCAGAAAAATCGGGCTTCTAAAAACACCATCTGTGCATATATGCACATACCTCCTTTGAAGACAATCAGAAATTTCAAATGTTCAGCTTTTTTTGGAAAGGGAGGGGAAATCAAGCAAATGCTTCTGTGCACTTGTAGATATTTATATAAGGGTTTAAGAGTTGAATACAAAGCACTCATTTTGAAAGCTTTCATGAAGAGTATCCTAGAGAGTAACAAGATAAATACATAAATTACTAAAATGGGAGTCACATTTATCTAACTATTTCTGGTGAAGCTTAGAAGCCAATGGGGATGAAAAGAGCATATTTGGCTTACTTAATTGACTTGGAAGATGGCAATATTTGTATCATGAAACTCAGCAGCTTTCTGAACAGTTGGTGCACTGACATTTTAATGCCAACCCTAAGAACACTGTTTCCAGCGATGACATTTCTAGGGAAATTGTTACAACTTCACACATTCAGAGGCAGGTACAGTCAGTTGTTCCCCAAGTACAGAATTCCCTTATAAAAACCAAATAAAATTGAAAAAGTGATATATTATAAAAGCCTTTGTCAAAAACCTCTAGTGAATGATTATTCATAGCAGTCTTTACTACAGCTCAGAAGGCAACACTATTTTCAGTCAACCTAGACTTTGACATCATCCGATTAAAACAGCATTATATATCACAAGTCTTCTTATTAATGATATCCTTTATTTATCAACAACATCAAAACTGCACTGTCCCCAAAGAAAGGTCTGTTCTCACTATTTTTATTTAGATAATATTTGCTTTGCTAAGATTTGAATTTAAGAAATTGCTGAAATGTCCTTAGTTTTTATAAAATGTGTTGTGCTTTTATTTTGATAAAAAGCATTTTTGGAATTTTGCAGTCATAAATCTGTAAGTATTCTAGGTACTTTTATGCAATAGGAAGCCTTTGATTTCCTTATCTAGCACAATTATTTTCTTTGTAGCAATCAGAAGTCCACTAAGTACTTTGCAAGTATAATGGCTTTTAACGAATCTCACAGAAATGAAAAAACATACAGAACTCAGGCACTGAAGACAAAGATGCATGAGGAGACTAATATATCTGTTTATTTTGTTGTATTTTTATTCAAGATGTAGTGGCTTACTTATATCTGAATCAATTTTCCAATATAGTCAAAATGATGTGGAAAGTCCTGCTAGTGCCAACTACAATGAGGATTTAACCCCGTTTATTACCAGGGGAGATTAAACAGTACATTTCAGGTTACAGATGGCAAGGACCTGAACAACTTCTGGCATCTTTGAGCAAACATCTATCAGTCTTATTAATTAGTTACATTTTCTGGAGGTAGTCTAGTGCACCGTGTATTTTTCAAACATAAAAACAAGGGGAGAATTACCCAGTCTGAAGAATTTATATTCTTGGAGTGTCAAAACAGACAAATTTGACTTAAGAGAAAGCAAATAAGCACATAAGACCAAGTGAATTTAGGTATTTTGTGTGATAAAATGAGGTCATGTGTATGGTATTGTAAAAGCAAAAGACCTTTGCTATCCCAGACAGCCAAGCAGCCAGTAGTCCCAAATTGCTATCATGCCATTACCTGTACCAATAATGACAGGTATTTGACCTATGAATCATTTTTAACAAGCATTATACTCTCTGCAGCATCACAAGACATTTTATAGAAAGCCAGATAAAGCCAAGGTAGAAAACACTTAGTAAAGCCACAGAAACACTCCTGTATTCTAGAAAGAGGGAACTACAGACAGAATCCAATCCAAAAGATATATATGAAAGATTGATGAGGAATAAAAATAAACAATTAGATCTCAGGGTAGTGCTATTGTCTGAATTTACAAAGAGAAAGGAGTTAACATGAAAAGTATTTTTGAGAATGTTTCAGCAAACTAAAGTTTTATGCCTCTAAAAATTTGTGTGTGTGAGAGTTTAAAAGATTTTACTCAAATACTAGTAATCTCTTAGTAAGCCAAAAAATCAAGAGTTCAAACAATATGGATGACATATTAGAAGATTTGGTTTCTTTGGGTGATATCCGTTCTTGAAATGTTTTTCATTTTCTTCTGCAAGACACAGGTATGACCAGACTGTTTTAAAGGTTAGATTTTGAATTCTTCTAGCTGTACCAGTCAGAGAGAATCAGGGAAAGTAATTTCATTAAAGAAATGAATTAGCTATAATTTACAATTTGCTCTCCATTTCTATGTTTCTATATTACACAATATTTGCATTTTAAAGGCCAAATCTCAAATTCTTAGGTCAGCAAAAATCCCAGTATTGATAGAGGTGATTTTAGTCCCATATGAGCTTCAGACAACATATGCATAGCTATAGAAGTTGTGTAGTTCTCGTGGAAATAATCCAGAATTAACTTCCCTTATGCCAGTAAAGTTAAATTACTGACAATTAAATTAATTGGTATCTCAGTATATAAATATTAGGAAACCAAATTTCTAACAACCACCTTAGTTTTTGAGAATATATTTTGAAGAAAATTCTTTGCCTGTAAAATTTTCTACTACTACTACTAAAAAAAAAATCAGTTTGATTTTACCACTGTACAATTCACTTAAAGGAGAAAGTATGATTTTAGACACAACCTCAGCAAAGCCACAGTTTTTAAGGAAATATGACTTTAGTAATAAGTGTCATCAACTATCAGAGGTAGACACTGTGACAAGCTCCAGGAAAGGGCACTGCTAAAGGCTTGTGTTACTTTTTATGTACCATCACCCAACTGTTGTTAAGGAAATTCAATTACAAATTGAAGGGTCATTTATCCAAATTATTCAGTGCTACAAAGGAAATCTGACACACAAACAATTTAGATAAGGAATCCTAGTGATCTAGTACCCCAAATTATCTGCAATTTGTCACTTGGATTCTACTTTTAAAGGTAAGCCTTCACTGCCCTTAGAAAAAATAATCCCATTCAATGCACACTAACAACTACAGTAGCTGATGAAAAACATATAAGTTTTTATATGTCTTGGTATCTGTCAGAATGCTTCCCCATGTAAATACTGTAAAAAAAATTTTTTTTGAAAGGTGAATACTGTACCTTGCACTAATACTATATATTGGGTGTTCGCTCATACTTTGACAAATACTCTTTCCACTGTAAGTACGTATATTTGTATATATAGTTCTCTCTATATACACACAGAGACACATAAAACCCCTCAACAGAGCACAAAGTCCCCTCAACAATTTTATGCCACCACAGGGATCACCCTGGGCAGGTTGGGCTCAGCAATAATCTCTCCAGAGGAAGGGAGCAGAGAAGGGCTAGCAAATGCTTTGAGCAGGCAAGTTAGAGGAGATGACACCAAACATACTTCCCAGCCTAAATTATGTGTTGGCTTTTGGATGCTGATGAAGTGATAACAGGGAACAACATCGGCTAATGACCCAAGCAGCACGTGGAAAGCTAAGTGCTGCACAGCATGTCATCTCTTGTCTTTTTTTTCCTACTAATTTCTGTTGTGTTATTAATGCAAACAATAATTAAGACATCAGTTTCCTGTGACCTTTATTTCCGTTGAGGGTCCTCACATGTTCACATTCAAGCATATTCTTAAGTGAACAGAAAAAAAATTCCAAGTCCTAAATCTGAGGAACTGACCATATTTGCAAGGAGGACCGTGTGGATTGTCCAGCTCACAATTAACAAACGAGTTTCACCGTGTCTAGTGCACCCAGGCGACTCATGGCGGGTTACAAGAGTGACCCAGGCTTGGATTGCCGTGAGGGCCCGTCTCTCTGCAGAGACGACTCATGGGGAGCTGTGTAGACAGCTTAGTCGCGGGTTGCCTGATAAACCCTAAACTAAACAGGGCGGTGGCTGCACCATGCAAAGAACCAAAACCTGAACTGAGCCTTGAAATCCCTTAACAAATAGTATGCCCTGAGTCTCAATCCAACCACTATTCAGTTGCCTGAGGAAGCAAGGTAAAAAAGAAACAAACGAACAAAAAAAAAAAGAACTGGAGGGTTTCAGCTTCAGTTTCAAATGACAACCTTGTGTATTCAAACAATCACAGACCAGCAAAGGAAAGATAAGGGGAAACTCCACGCAGATATACATAATCCATTTAGGCATACATCATAATCCACTCATAGTCATATGCACACCATTCCACAAGTCAGGGGATAAAAACCCTAAGATTCAGGTTGGAAATGGGGGAGTCACTTCTCCAACTATAGAGTTGGCTTGTGAAGGAGACCCTTCCCCTCCTTGATTGGGACGCCAGTCGAGGTAGCTTCCCTGGGATTGAGAGCCCTTACCTGGAGGGGTAAGTGAATATTGTTTATGCTTTAAGTTTGTAAACACGTGTGTGCTTGTGGTTGTCTCTGAATCGCTTGTGGTTGTAATAGTGTACTACTCTTGCTTTAAAAATTGCAATAGTGCATTCCTCCATTGTATCTGTAAAACCTGTAACAGTGGCATGTTAAGTCCGTAAGAGAAGTTCAAATAAATAATTTGCTTGAACCTTGCAGTTAAGTCTTTTTCTGCCACATTAAGGACATAATTTACTATGACAGTTTATTGGTGAAAATAAGCTGAATATCTAAAGAAAGTCAAGTTTAGTTTTCAAGAATACTTGAAGCCACTTTCACAGTAAAATAAGTATAAAGTACAGTTTTTCTTTTGCAAAAAACTTATATTATGAAAGCATTGAAAATAAAGAATGTTAAAGCATAAAATTTTAACTCTTAATTATGTAAGCTTAAGATACCCTGGGTATGCCATTACTTTTCAGGAGCAAATGGTGGAGAAAAACCATTAAGTAAAATCCAAATAATTTTAACAAAGCCTCATCTTGACTCACAAGTAGGATGTTTATTCATGGATTTTTTTTTTCTGGCATTTCTCAGTATTAGAACACAAATAAGAAATTATCAGTGGTCCTCAGGAGTCAAAAGAAACTGTAGGAAAGTGATAACCAGTCTTAAAAAGAACTATACTTAATAGTAAATTCTGAAGAGCAAATTTAGTAAGTTATAAAGAATCTGTATTTGCTTACATGTCACTGCTAGCATTCTAATTCAGAAATTAATAGATCTTGTAAGGGGAAATATTGTAATCTCAAAAAAGTATTGGCAAAACATTAGACAGAGATGGCTGCTTTCAGAAATAGGCATTTAATACTAAAATATGCAATGCTAAATACAGTTGCATATTTTAGTTATATTAATACCTAAAGATAAAAGCTTCTGCCAAGATGAGGAGAAAACCTGGGAGAGACTTCTTGTTCAAAAGTTATTTTCAATTTTATCAAAAAATGCATGTATGTGCAAAGAATTGCATGGATATCTACAGCACAGTGCTTGCAATGTATTTGCTAAGCTGAAGGACACAGAGGTTTCAGTTTGACAGGAGCTGTCTGCATGTTTGTGTTGAAAGGGTGAATTGGTTCAGCCAGAGAAAACACAGGGGATGAGGGACTGAAGAGTTGCGTATTACTACGACATTTGGAAAATGATGGTCAAACAAGTCTCACCGGTGCCAATTTCTCATGTTTTGTCAGTGAACTGACACGGTAGCTATGCCACTTTACTCAGGGTGGACACAGCAAACATTGATGGAGAAAAAGCTCAGCATCTCCACAGCCACTTCCTTACTATGTGAGCCAAAGCATATAGCCTACTAAAATTTATCTGTCTGTAACATAGGTATTAATTCAATCTTGTCTCACAGAGATGTTGTGAGTATTAGTCATCCCATAACATGTCTTAGGTCATTCCAGAAGGACCACTAGTTTAAAATTTTACAGGCAATTAGTAATCTTATACATCAGTAAGATGAAGAAGGGCAATGGATAGTCAAAACCTATTTAAACCACTTCCTTTATAATATCGAAATAAGTCTTTTCAGAAGAAAATAAGATCCATCTCTATTTCAAAATGTCACAGGAATTTATCCTTTCATTATAACAAACGACAAACTTAACTTCTTTTCCAATTTTAAATTGGAAAAGAAGATCACTGAACATCACTGTTTTGTAAATTTTTACATCTACACTCACAGCAATCTCTGCTTTTGACAACATAACGCATACAGAATTTGTTCTGGTAGCAAATACCTTATATCTTTAGTAGTTAAACTTACTTTATAGTATTCTATGGATAAAGATGGCTGAAGAACTTGTACTTTTTATTTTTTCTTTTCTAAATAGACTACATCCCTAGTCATTTATTCCTGCTTTCTAAAGACAACATAACATTGGTTTACATGTTGATTCATTCTATTCAATACCTTAAACTCATTCCTTCCTCCTTATGTTTTCTCTCTTTTTAGATACAAAGTGCTTTAAATTAAACCCAAATCCCACAGATGATTACACATAAGCATCTCTTATGGATTTTATTGTGGTTCCAGATAAATTCAGCATATATCAGCATCAAATGTCCTGTCCTGCATGTGATAGTATCATAAGCATCTCTTCTACACCACAGAATCTACGGCAGCTGTCTGAGTAGGTAAGAAGTCTGTTGGTCCAGGGTATGACCAGGGGCGACAGTGTCAGCATTCTGCACACCTCAACTTCTACTAGAAAACACAGCTTTTTTTCATCACTTTTATTGTATCACTTTAGTTTCACATGACACCAGCACACAAACCACTCTGGGGAAGATCTTTCAAAGTGATGGTCAATGACCAAAACAGCTATCATCAGCGTGGTGCCTCTGGAGAGCATGAGACAGGAGCATGTCTCTGCCTGCATATGGAAAACAGGGACCATGTTTGTTTTAGGAACATCCCAGAGAAAGCAATGCTGGAAGAGAATGATGCTTTTACTCTAGAAATGCACTTTTGAAAAATCTGAAGAAACTTGTAGAATTTCCTAGAAGCTGAGATCCAGTTGAGAGATTAATGATAAATCCATACAGCATAGTACATTATAAACAAAAATAATTAAATCGGGAACAGAAGTCGGGGGGGGGGGGGGGGGGGGGGGAAGTATGTGGCCTGTCAACTTTAAACAACAGCTTCTCATGGAGCTGGCAGAGAAGTAAAGAAAACCTACCACCTGATCTCAGAAGGACTAAGCTATATATCAAAAGACAAGAAGATGAGGACCATGAATTCTGTTTATTAGCACCTGACACCACAACCAAACAGAACAACAAACCAATGTAAACAGCAGCACAAGTCTTAGATGCACCTGAGAAAACAGTCTGCCGGGACATCAGTTCTGTAATAGTGGGATGCATTTTCCTGTTAAACCAAGGATGCATTAGCAGTATATTGCACAAACAAAGGAGACCACAGAGCTAATAACATCCTAAGAACAACAATTTCCTCATACATTTAAAAGGCATGGAATACTGACCCTTACATACCCATGTTTGCCATCTTTGCTCATTGTCTTATAAAAGGAGAAGGATGATGTGACAGGGGAGGGGCAACTGAAACAATCTTGAAGATATCCAAGAGTGCTATTGATTTGCTTTTTTATTCCAATGCATGCTCAATGAGAAAATTAGATTAAATCAGTCAGCTAAATATATTCTTGGAACTGAGTTGATGGTTTTAGCTAATAAAGTAATAGGAAGGGAAACAAAACAGAAAAAACAGGTTGCAGTTTAAAACATCATTCTTACTTCAGACAGTGCATGAAATCTAATTTTTACTTTAAAAGTAGTGAAGATCCACTGCTTTTGCAGTGAAGTTGTGTTGGTTTCATCTAATGTTATTGTAATAACATCGAAGATTGCTGGTTTTCATTAACCATAAAAAACAACCACAAAAAACAACAGAAAAATATACAAAAAAGCAAAAAGTAAAAATATATTTTGTTAAGGTAAATGATGGGATTATTTCCTGCAGACCATTAGAGAAAGTTGTCACTGATTAAGAAAATCTCTCAAGTTACCCGAGGATAGAACAATTCTACACTCAATTCATATGCAAATAGACAAGTACATTTCAGAAAGCAAATACAGAAAGCTAAAAAGCTGCTTGGTAATCAATGGTGACAGATATCACAAATTCCATTTAACTAGCCGTTACCCTATCCATAATCTCTCTTTTAAATGCAAAAGAGCAATGAGCAAAAAAGTAAACAAACCTCAAATCCTCCCCTATCTGTCTTGGTCTACAGGCCCTGGCACACTTGCAAATCAGATTCTGGAAAACCCATCTCACTTGCCTGTCCAGAATTTGGTGGATTACTACTTTGGCAACACTGAATACTTCTGAATGGGTTTAATATTCCAGCTGATGCTCATAAAACAGATTTTCTTTATCCTCTAATAAAAAAAAAAAAACTTTCTATGGAAGACTTTTTAGAAAGAATTCAAGGTGAAATCCTTCTGATTATGTAGGATATTCATTAAACTGAAACTTTTTTGCATGCATCTTAAATTTTTCTTTCATGATTTTTTTCAGGTCCCAAAGGATTCAATTAAAGTATGGTTCTAGTAGATTAGTAACAATACTTTTTCTTTTTTTACCTTTTTTTTTTTAAACTGTGAAACTTTTTTCCAATCAGAAAAAGCCAGTTCATTCAAACTCAGACATCTTGTAGAAAAATATACTCCTTTAGATGGAAATCTGCGTAACTACCTGCTTGTCTGACCAGCTCTCTAGAAGCTCACCCTGCAAACTTCTGTGCCTTTCCAGGGCTGTGTTTCCAAGCAGTTTGCAGGTTTCCCATGAGCAGCTCAGCACCTCCCAGGACTCGCGGGATGCCAGGATTCACTGCAGTTCCCATTGAACCCACCATCTTCTGGCCACCCAGAGCTGCCAGGGTGCAAGATTCTGGCTTCCACTGGCCCTCTCCACAGATGAGCAAAGCAGGCCCATTGCACACAGTTAGCACGGATTCCTTCACAGAACTCACAGCTCAGTACGCAACAGCCACAATATGACAGGATTCACTGTTGCTACATGGCTGCTTTTGACGCCTGTAAATCTGCGTTTGCAGGAGGCTTCTGCAGAGGGAGAAACACTGGCAAGTGCAAGCTGGTATACTTTCATCTCCCTGCAAATGCAACATAATTTCTCAGTACCTTGCCAAGGGTTTTGTCAAGTCTAATTTTAAGCCTTGCAAATAACCTGGCTTTTACCACTTCCTTTGGGAAATGAGTCAACAGCCTATTATGTTTCACTGACAGGCACCCAGCGTGAGGGTAGGACACTATCACACCCCAGAAGTCAGTCAGCTCAGAGAAGATGAAACCCAAGGACTTTCCTGAATAATTTCCCTATAGCAGATATGCAGTTTCCTCACCTCTCAAAGAAGCTGCAGGCTTCATCCATTTGCTCACCCCCTCCACACATGCACCCCATTTATGCCCAACCCTTCTGTGTGCCTCCAGCGTTGCGAGCTGTACTGCAACTACTATAGGTTGTATAGGAGATCTGCTTCCAGCCATGATTTCCCAGGCAACTTAACCCCAAGGATACTACAGCATCCTAAAAAAGTTGGCTCATTGCAAGTTTTGTATGCAGAAAAGGGCACTCGTATACTGAAGAGACTTGTGCTTTGCCGCTACATGTTTGGGGATGGGCAAGAATCCAAGTGAGCTGTGGCATCCAAATCCAAATGAACTGTTTCTCTCTGCTACATCCCAGTGGTCAGAGATGCAGAAAAAAAAGACTTCTGCAGAGTTTAAAGAAAGGACAGCCCTTCCTCTGTGCATGGAGCCATAAAACAGGTCATGTAACTGCACCACCATAAATGAATTTAATGTTGTTTGGCACAGATTTAGGAATCGTGGTACTGTAGATTTACAAGCTATTCCATTAGGAACAGACACTTAAATTCACAAACAACAGATGAACATTAAACATATTTACAATACTATATACAATGTCCCCTACAGGACAAAGCTGGAGAAACCACTGTAACTCGCCTCCATATTGGTATATCTTTCAGGGTACTTATATCATATGGATACAATTACATTTCCATATTGTTAACATAATGCAACTTCTTTTTTTTGGTGGGGAGAACACCCAGGTAAGAAAATTGCAGGTGTGTCTTACCAAAACATAAAAGCATTTCAGTGATACTCTGAACACAGACAAGATGTAGTTTTGTTTTGGGTTTTTTTTTTTTTGGTTTTGGTTTTTTTTCTGTTAAAGTTTTAGTAGAACTTGGAAACTCTACGATCAGCATTTTGGAAATTAACATTGGATCCCCTTCAGATAGCAGTAATGAGCCTTTTTTGTTATTTCATGGTTGGATTATTAAACTAGATTGGTGTTTTGCCAGATTTTTAGACTTTTACTTGAAGCTGCAAGGACATGCTTAATGGCTTCAAAACCAAAACTAAATAAGATACTGAGAAATATGCACAGTTTGTTGAGACAATGGAACCGAGTCTCAGATGACAGTCATGTTTGTTTTATAATTATTTCTGCAATTTATTATTATAAGCCTTGGGCAATGTATTAGTAAGTAAAAGTATTAATTATTTCCAAAATAAGTCAAGCATAATTTATCACCCTGGACTATGTTTTGAGACATTATGTTTTTCCTTGGAAATATAAAGAAGAGGTTTTAAAGACGGTAAGTAAGTTTCAAAATTACCTTTTTGAAATGCAAATGAGTATTTTGAGGAAACATTTAATGTTGGCTGATTTAAAGCATTAAAATACTGGTATGGAACAACATAATGACAATTTTTTATATTTATTAGGGCACAGTTTCAGAGGATCCTATTTACTGGCATGAACGAAGCAATTTCAAATATACTGTGCCAGTCTTCCACCACGGCCACTTAAAAATTCACTAAACTGTATTAGCATTTCTGAATGATCTCTGGGAGAGCAGCCAAGGCCTTTAGAAGACGAGCTCAACTTCTGGATCTGGTCAGCAAAAGCTGGCAATGTATTTCAAACAGGAAACAAAACACCACTTAATTGAATGATATTTATTTAGCTGAAAACGTTCAATGGGCAATACCACTTTTTCTTAGAGGATAGTGTCTGATGCAACCAGAAATGCTTCTGAAATTCAGCTCTGTACCTGTGCTCTTTTCCCTTTGGGGAAAACTCTGTTCAGAGGCATCTAAGAGGTCCCACAGCCTGGGCAGGTTATTCGCTTGGGGAGCCGCACCAGTGATGCGCACAGTCTCTGGAGAAGAGGGGCAGACGTGTCTGTGCCAGCACTTCTCTTACGCCCCACTGCAGCGACTAGACTGCAAAAAGCTTTCACCAGCAGTACTCTCCTCAACATCTCTGCTGCCCTGAGCACATAAACCTTGGTGCAAAAACAACTGTCTGTACTCCAGACAGTTATACACAGCATTGAGCAACAGCTGTTGTTTATGCTGCGGAAGCTGGCAGAGCGGGAAGGACAGTGTTATTCTGGCACCTGAATAATCATTGTACTTTTTCTGAACTCTAGCATTTGACGTTGAGGCACTATGCACAGCAGCAAAGTCGTGATGGCGTTATGACACATGAAACTGCACTGCATGACCTATACAAGGGTAATTTTCTAATGCAAGAACTTAAAATGCATCATTTATACCCAGTTGAGCACATTTGCACTGCAATGTGACATCTAAAAAACTAAAGATAGTCCCTGAATGCATAAGCAGGGAGGAATGGTGTGCATCTACCACAGCTCTGTAAACAGCTGTGCTAGCACAGAGTCCAGATAAGATATACAGAGTATGAAAGCACAGCCTGCATTTAACTTGAATATGTGTCGATTTATTAGCCAATATAAGAATCTGATATTTTGGTTAAATTATGTAAGGTATAAATGATAAAAAATTTGTTTGCAAAGACTTGCAAATACATAAAGCTCTAATCTGACTCTACTTCTCAATTCCTTTATTCCCAGGTAGAATTCTGTCCTCTGCACCTGTCTGCCTGTCTTTCTGCTTCTATCATCCTTTCTAAAATGGTGAAGGAAAAGCAAGAGAGATAAAAAGATTCAATAATGAACTTTAAGATGGAACAGGAGAGGGCGAGCAGAGCAATCTCCCTAGATAACAGTTCTGTTTTGAATATCTGCTTACTGGCTAGATTCTGGAATTGCCAATACCATGTACTAAAATGTTATGAATCAGACCTTAAAAGAAAGAATAAAAGAAGGTTCTGTATGCCTCCGTATACTTTAATCCTTAAGAATTCACAGTTTGTTTTTAATTTAGAGACGTTTTAGCAATTTAAAACAATAATAATAAAAAAAGAAAATCCTAGACTTACCAGAATTCAGTGGTTCATTTTAAAACTATAGTCTTATGTTGATAGGATCTTCTTTTGTTTTACCTAATTCAAGTCAGCTAGCAGAAGTTGAGACTAAGCTCAGTCTACCAAACAAGCTTCTAATTTATAAAGATCTAAATTAAAATTCCACACAAAGGCCAAAAGGAGCTGAAAGCAAGTTTAGGTGGTGCTGAGCAGCTCTTTTTCCTGCCCATCCCATTCTCCTTCAAGCACTTGCTTCCTACTTTCAGTATTATGATAGGTAGCAGTTAGAGAACATTTAACAGATAACGAGAGTTCTGAGTGGTCTGAATACTAAACCATACGAAAGCTCACAGAAATCAATAAAATCTGACAGCTTCTCTCCTGTGCTGCATTTCTCAAGGAAGGGTTAGAGAGAGGGATTTATACCGATTTTATTTTGGAATACCTTTCCCAGCATCATTCAATTTAACATAAAATGAGCAACTTGGGTAGTCTTAATTTTATCGTGTCACCTTCAGGTAGCATTTAGTTATATTTTTCTGATTCATAAAACTGCATGGTTTTTCACAGAGCTGTTTTGGCATGAATGCATTCAGTACATTTAATACCATTTCCCATACTCCTCTTATGTTAAAGTTAGATAAGCAATTAAAGTGGAGGGGAACTTTTCTACTTTCCTGTACCTTTTAAACATAGCAAAGCACTTCATAAGCAACGAACATTATTTCCATAGATTTTGTTCTTGCCTCAGTTTCTCCATCCTAATAGGAAGCAGGTGATTGACGTATCCTACCTTGAATTGTGACAAGCGAAGATAGAAAACTTTCATATGCTTTGTTGTAAAAAGCACAAAGAATTTTATCCCTAGTGGGTATACCCATGAAGATTATGAAATGGAGGACAGCCTTCAATTATATCCTTACAGGAAGGAAGGGGGGAAAGCTAGCAGCTGCCAGGACAACAGAAGTAGCCACTGTCAGAACGTCCCTGGTTCTGCTTGCTACTGCCAGGGAGGGCCTGGGGCTTAACCTGACTGCACTTCAGAAATACAGGTGGGGGGTGTGAGGTGGGATCAAGATGAGAGTTGCTGCCTTCAAAGCTGGGTGCAGGTACTCTGGCAGGGCTAGGAAGAGGGATCTTATGGCCTCCACAGGATGATGCGTTGGCCATACAGTCACCAAAAAGACACAAGCTAACTTTCTAAGTTGCACTTAAATGACAACCTTTGGAAACTAGCAAAGCTGTCTCTACCAGCTTCTCCTGTGCATTCTTTAAATAAGCATGGCACTTTAATGCCCAGTTATTCAAAACATACCATTTCTTAGGTTCAATACAGTTACTTCATGAATAGCTGACTGTTCTTTAAAAATTCCTTTTTCTAGTACCTGTTCTTAAAGAATCCTGTTTTCCAAAAGTTGCTTGAATAAAATAATCCTCCAAACCAACCCAAAAACTTCTAACAACATCTTGAACAAACACTAAATAAAAGTATAAAGCCCATGTCATAGAAGCCTTGAGATTTTTGACATTATGTACCTGCTAAACACTTCTGAATTAACCATGTATGCATTTAGGATAGCTACCTCTTTCTGTAAGATACGTGACATGAGACTAATGTATTTTCTCCTAGCTTTGCTGCAGAATAGGATGTCCATAATTAAATCACCTAGGCATCGTGGTATGTCAGTATTAGTACTCCTCTCTGGAAACAGCATGCAGTTAGGTGCATCATCCTGCAGTCATAGCAAAACATAACAAGCAAAGGACTATACTACAAGAAACTACTAGCCCTGCATTTATAGTAGCTATTTTTTTTTTTTTTTATATTCAGATAGCTAATGTCTCTTTACTTCATATGGTACCATAAAAATTTTAAGAACTTTGGGGTGTGGGGTGGGGAGAAGTCAGTGAGATGCACTGGGCTCATTTAGTACTATCCAAAAATGAGCCAGTATTCATTGCTCATTTTATGGACAGGCTAAATTTGGGGATGGGGAGTAATCTAACTTTTCTAATGGATTTCAAGGGAACTAAAATTATGTGTCAGCTAAGGGTTTGCTCAAGGTCAGTGAAAAGCTAGCTAGCATATATGCATCTATAACAAAATGCATGTTCTCTTAACAGTCTTTATAATCAAGGAATTAAAATGATTCTCAAGGTTCATGCAATAAAATGCCATTATGAATAACAGTTATAAGCGGGCCTAGTTATTTTGAGAGTGGCAATAAAGACTTCATTTTTAATATTGTATTTTGTATTCCAGTCTTCAGTTGCAGTAGAGCCTGAAAAGTCAGGCATCACCAAAAAAAAAAAAAAAAAAAAAAAAAAGAAAAAAATCACAACATGCCATCTTCTGATTATCATTTGAAAACATAGGGGCCTTCTGCAGGTCTTGTATCTTAAACCACTGAAGTCTTAAGATAAAAAGAAGTCAATATTTGCAAATAATGGGGTTTGGTTTGTTTGGTTTTTTTTATGGAAAAATAAAGAAAAGTTGTACCAAAAAGAGAAAGCTGGGAGGGGAAGAGGCCGGGAGCCATGGCTGCAGCTTTGGGCTGTGCTCCACAAGCTGCAGGGGCCCACAGGCACTCCCACCTGCCAGCCACAGGTGAGGTGCTTGGCTGTGTTAAAAGGAGTTTAAAACCAAATATTCAAACTCATGTCCTTTCTAGCAAGCTGTAGTCGCACCCATATTTATTTTAGTGCTCCATAAACCGATCAAAATCAGAACTGTCATACGGTAGCCGAAGTCAGTCATCTGATCTATTTTTTTCCCCTCTAGCGATTTTGGGCAGACAACGCTGGAGGAAGCAAAACTCAAAGCTGAGAAGTATCCTCAGGACAGGGAGCATCAAGAGCTTACAGAGTGTATGGCAATTCCTGCGTAATGCTGCCAAAACAGCAGAAAGCACTAATTTAGGCCAATGTCAGCAGAAATGTAAAATATACAGTTTGAGGCCCCATAGTTGCCAGCTACTCTACATGACAGGCTTTTGAGGACTTGATGAATATGGACATCCATCTGTGGAGACGCTGGTAAGATCACAACCCTTAACTCTGCAGCTAAATCTGTGGAAGGCTAGGTGCTATAATGATATTTTGGGGCCACGATCTCCAGCTGAGAGCAGATATCCAAACATATCTAGATATGCAACATGGAGGGGACCAAGAAACTGCAAGTTATTCAAGTGTATGGCTTGAGACCTTCAACTGGGACCCCTTTCCTAAACCTGGATGAATCAATAAGTAAACAGAAACCACAAACAAAAGCTCACATACAAGAGAGAAAGAGAGCAAGCACACCTATGATGAAAATATTAAGAATGATAGAAATTATGTACTTGATCAAAGATTTCCACGTAAGATTTCAAAAGAGAAATCAGGGCAAACAAAGAGCATTACTTCTCCTGTGTAGCATTCCATCATCAGTTATCTGTGGCTTAATGGTAAACAGGCTTTATCAAAACACTGTTTTCAATAGCGCTTAATGCATTTTTCTTACTTGAACTTGTCTAATGGCTTTTGAAGCTATTAATAAGTGGTTAGCAGAAGTGAACTCCCCTACTTAATTATGCATTGTGTGGAAAACTATTTATGTCTGGCACTTAATACTTTCACTAGGTATTCCCTGACTTGCCTATCATGAGGAAGACTGGACAATCTTCTCTATTGCTTTTCTTGCTCCATTTATATGCCAGTGTCCATTATCTTGACATTTGTTTTCCAAGCAGTGTTCTAAACTTTTTAAGTTCTCCTCACATGGAAGTAGTCCCATTCAAAAAAAAAAAAAAAAAAAAACCAAAAAAAAAACCACAAAACAAAAAACCCCACAAAGAAAAAAATCAATGTGCCCTTTCTCTTTCCCTTCTGATTTACCATGTCCTTTCTGAAATGAGTGGATATAGAATTTATGAAGAGCAACAGTGGTATTTTGTTACATGCTTCCTTTCCATCAAGGTTCCCAAGGGCATGCATGCTTCCAGAACTCAGAGTGCCTAATTCTGAATACATATATTCTCCATTTGCATAATCTACATTTATTAATGTTTTATTATTTTTCTTCCTACTTTTTCTTTTTTTTTTTTTTTTTAAACTGGCTAGTCATTAAGATTTTTAATCTTCTGCCAGTACCTCTACTGAGTTTTAGATTTAAGTATGCTAATTAACTTGGGGAACTTCCATGAATTTGTCATTTTACCATTTACCTTCTCTCCCAGATAATTTATTAATATGGAAAAGCATAAATCCCTTTCCATTAATTCTTATCCCTTTGGTTCTTATATTTAGTCTCTTACTAATCTAGAAGAGCACCTTCCCTGTTATCCCATTAAAAGTATTTGGTGAGAAAACTTATCTAGAAGTTTTTCAAATCCTTATCATACTTCAATCAGTTATATCAATTTTACCCAAAAGCCTACCCTAAATTCTACCCTAATTGATGCCCTAGTGTGCAATTTCTCTCTATAAAAGTAATATTTATTCTTCCCATTTGCAACATATTTCTACTAGTCTAATCACTTCCACTTTTTTTGTTCTATACATCAGATTTATTAGTCTGTAATTTCTGAAATGTTGTTAAAGGCCATTTTTACTTTCTCTCATCCTTCTGGTACTGGAGTCAGTTTAAGCAAGAAGTTATGCACCGTACTGAGCAGTTTGGCAACTTCACGTTTGAAATTGAAAAGCAACTGTGTGACTGGCAATTTGTTACTATTCATTTTACCAATTTGTCTTACATTCTTTAGTGATATTGCATTTTGATACAGGCATGCATTGGAAGAATTAAAGATTTGTGGGAACATCAAGGAGCAAAGAATACCAATGGCTATATGGAAAGTAGCCTTAAAACATCACTTCTCTGCCTCCTTTTGACAAACAATTTAATTCCACATTTCTTCCATGCAAGCAAAACCTCTAGCCATAAAGTTACCAGACTGGTTGGGAGAGTCATTTATTCTCTCCCATTCAAATAATTCCACTTTTCACAGTTAAATATTAGATTGGGGCTGAGCACAACAGAGATCAGTACTGATCTCAGAGTGGATGGATTATTGGTCTCCAATATACTAATCTCTGATATCCTGTGTACAAAAAGGGAAACCTGCTGGTACTTCCTTTAGAAATACTGATTAAAAGCACTCTAAACTTTTGGTATTTTATACATTTTAATATTTTAAGTGCAAGATAAGCAGCTCGATGCTATCAATTCAATTTTCTCTATTTAACATTTTTGTTTCCCATTTTTCTTAGAAAATAAGGTAGCAAAGTTACCTTGCTTTTATTTGTGTGCATTGTCACATTACAAACGCTACAACAAAAATAAGAATAAAATTAATGTAGCTCAACTCCACAAGCTTTCCACATTCCAGTTAGTGTTAGGCTGCATCTTTTGAAAGCTTTTGTTTTGCTCCAACATGCCTATGAACTTCTTGTGCGTTTGTTACATCTTACCTATGACTTAGGTTTCACATCATTTTTTAGTCTTACTGTACAGTTTTACATAAGGAAGAGATATGACTTCAGGATAAAATGAAAGCGGAACTACATCCACTTTTCTGTACTAAGACCATTATGACGCCTGTCAGTGACTATGGAGGGACTCCATTATACATGGATCATTAACACATTAAAGCATTAATGATTCCTTTGAAACTATTCCTATCCGACTTGTCGATTTCTACTGAAGAAGCCCATCATGCATATTAACAAGATGACCCAAATCGTTACATCTATGGAGGTATCATTACTCAGACTCTTGATTACACGAGTATATAATTTTTAAAAAAACTCCCAAAGTAATACTTCTGTAGTAAACTATGACTCTGCTGGATGGTAAATGTAGCAGTAGGTAAAAACCTCAATACGCAAATGCTCACAGGACATATTAATGCTCAAGATCCCTTTAAAGCACTGCTCATTCAGGCCAAATGAACAATAATGATACCGAGATCAAAGAGGTTGAGGCTCAATGTTATTGGTCTCATGGGTTGAGCAAGTAGTAAGGACAGAAGTTATGATTGCCTGGGACTAGTCCTGCCATATACCTATTCCTCCCTTGCCCCCATCTAATCTGAGTCATCTAACTCCCAAATCACGTCCCGTCAGTATGTGACATATGCAGCTTACCCCAGACCTTTCAAAATTCTCCCCAGAAGCAGGACAAGAAGCCAGTTTTTCACCCCAGAAAGTGAGGGACCCAAGCTCAGTCAGCATGACAGGAAGGGAGCCAAGGAGAAAGAGGAGGAAGTTTTGGGGACTTGCTTTGGTTCATGTGAATGAGGTTCTGGAGTAGGACACAGTTGGGAGGATAAGAGACTTCAGGATGAGTTGAGGAGAGGGGAAAAGACAGATTCCTTCAATTGAAATGGGCTGTACTCTACCTCCAAGGCTTTTTGAGCACTACTTGGATTGACTGCAGAAGACAAGGCTACAGAATCATTTATCAAAGTGTACATGCAATAAATTAATAGTAGGATAGTTTTGTTTGTCTGCACTGCACGTTTTAAAGCTCTAATTGGTGAATATACTCAGTCTGCAAGAGAGGTGTGAGGCTGAATCCTTCACTTGAGTACCCACTCAAGAAAATTATGATAAAAATATGCAGAAGGAAGTTTTTCCTCCTCAATTTGAAATGATGGGTTTCTCTGTTCTGGAAAAATGATGACTGCTTAATCAAACACGTCAGCCACTTAGCACCAGGTACTCGCAAGAGCACAGGACACTAGGTTCATATTTGGATGCCTCCTTGGAAGCCATCGCTTGCTGTTTGGATTGTACCATAAAACAGCTCTATGCCAATCAACTGATTTTTGGTGTCTTAAAAGGTACTATAAATGAGCCTTTGTTTTGGAATGGGAGGAGAACAACAGAAGAGTTCCCAGAGGGTGGGGAACCTTGGCAGTGGTTGGAATTTTGCAGTAGAAAAAACAAGCAAAACCAAAAAAACCCTCACAAAACAGAATAACAGCTAACTGCCAAACCATCCCACAACTGTTGAATAAAAATAACTTAAAGCCAAACAGCTGGTGAGGCATATAATGTCTGGTCTTGAGGCTTTTATTCAGAAATATCTGCTGTTGTGCATAGTTTAGTGTACATTAGTTTAAGCAAAAGGCAGGCTTATTTGGTTAGTACGTCACTGTCTCCAGCAAGACAGTGGAAGATACCATGAAAATAATAAAGCTTTATATATAAAGGACCTGTATCTGACTCTGATCCATTCTTCATGCTGCTGAATGGCAAGAGGCTAGCAATGAAAACAACACCTGAAAGCTTAGCAAAAACAAAACAAAACAAAAAAACAAACAAAAAAAACAACAAAAAGAAACACAGGCAAAATAAAAATAAATTCAGTATTGGATACTGAAGTCAACTTTATTGGGAAAAAATCAGAAAAAAATTAATATAAAAATAAGTGTGATTTGGGGCTCAAGGAACTACTGCAATCTCATGCAATCCTTTGACACTGCTTAGGAGTTAATATTATTATATAGCTTCATAAATTAAGTCATCATTATCCTTATAAGATTTACCTATGTTCTGAATAAAGATTGATTTTTTTTTTAATTTTTTCTTTTTAATCCACTCACAAAGGCAGTAAGGATAATATAAAAATGCAGTGTTTGCATGGTGCTGTATGAAGAATAACATTAAAGTCTCCATGCAAATTTAGAGAACAAAAGAATGTAGAGGTCAGAGACCAGTGGAATGCAACAAAATGAAAATAACTAAAACACTATGCAGCAGCTTTCACTTACTGCAATTACCTCAGATTTACTAAAGATGTCTTGTTGTTTCTTTAAGTAAATGCAACATAAGCTGCCTGGGTGTGAAGGATGCACTCGACCCCTTAACCAAACTCACAGTAGTTTGGTACAGGCTCCAAAGGAGGTAAAGGCCTGAGCCATAGCCAGGACAAGAAATCCTCTAGACAACCCACAAAGGAGCAGAGTGACCCAGTGAGCACCGAGGCGTATGAGCTTGGGTCACAGGTCACGTGATTAACTCATGAAAAGCAGGTGGTTTTTCCAAGACTCATTTATCATCAAGGAACAAAGGTAGTTGTGGGTACAAGGAGTCTCGTGCATACCTCTCCCACTGCATGCGATTAGACTACGAGCCAACCACTTTATCCCATAAATATGACAGCCTAAGTGAGCCTTCTCTGAGCTCTGCCTGCTAGGCAGTGTGGCTGCATGGCGGTGATCTCCCCTTGAGCTGGGACACCTCTGAAGCTTGCTCCTTGAAGCAGAGAGACATTTGACCAATGACAGATTGTTGGATGAGCCCAATTTGAGTTCTCCCTTAACCGCAACTGGACTGCATGCCAGGCAACTCTCCCCTTGAGCAGGGATGCCGCTCAAGGTTTGAGATTCCTTACCAGAAACTAAGAGATCCTTCTCTACCCAAGCTGGAGAGACCCCTTACTCGCAACAGATCCTCAGTAAGTGACTGATAGCATGCTGAATTAATACTAATGAAATCCATCTGATTCCATTAGACATAAACTGTTGACCAAGTCTGGGACTAAGTCTGGATCCAGCTGCACCTAGACCCCTCCCTGAGAAGGAGTTTAGAAAGCAAAGGGGTCCATTCTGAACCTCGTGACTCAACCGGAAGTTTTCCTTACTGTTTGTATTAGTTCCACTAGGCATAAACCATGGACCAAGTCTGAGACTAAGTTTGGATCTAGCCACACCCAAGCTCCATCAGGAGGTTAGAAAGCAAGGAAGTCCACTCTAAACCTCGTGACTCAATGGGATGGTCTCCCTTACCCTTTTGCGTCTCTGGTATCTGTGTGAATCATTCTAACTCAATATTCCTTTGTATGTTTCTTCCATGCAGTAATTAATAGAGTGAACCTTGCAATTCAACCTCATTAAGTCACACTTTTACATCATATTAAAATCACTTCTGCTAATGCCTTTGACAGTGATTCTTTAAGTGATCCAAATCACTCATCTGCAACACTGGGAAAGCTATCCTACTGGATATACAGAGCATTTTCATTTTTCTTGCTGTGGCAATGATTAAAGCAATATATGGCTATCTAGAAGAAAATGAGGTGGTATGTAAATTGCATCCCTAAGTTAGCAATTTTAATTTACTGCCAAATAATAATATTAAAGAACTACAGACAACTACAAAACTGTAGAGAGACAGTACTTCAGTTCTAAGCGCAAGACCCAGCAGTGTGGTTTTATCTACAGCTTTCTTCTGGGAAAGAAAGCTCAAACATTTTTTCACTTTAAAGTTCACACACATTTTCAGTTACATTGGTATATGATTGAGGTAAAACTGTTTCAAGTGAATATCTAGATGCAATTTTACTACATTAAATCCTATTCCAAAGTTATCTTCTAGTCAGATATACTTTTGATTGTTTTAAGACATTCTAGGAAACAACGATTATTTTCCTTGGATGGCCAAGGAAATCCATGTAGATTCCTTTAATAGAAGTCTTTCAGAGACATCTTAAGTGCTCTTACCTAGGCAAAATAATAATACCCCCCCCCCTAAGATCTCTAACTGATCACAGAATAAAATGATGCAAAGAAGTTTGTTGGGTTAGATCAGCTGTTGTTGCCACTTTGTTTACATTTAGGTTTTCTGAAAGGATTGAGATCTATCATCCTGCAACAGCAGAGAATAACTTCAGTTTTCCATTCTATACTGATACTTTCTGGAACAATAACTATCAACTACCATCCTCTCTTAATCAAACAATACCAAAAATCTAACAGAAAAAGGCATGCCTTACTATAAAGTAAACATTATTTTTAATTGAAAGCTTATGCTGCTGTATTTAACATTTGACTAATATTATCTTTTTCCATTGCTATCCAAGGTGAAAACTGCAATTCTGTCAAACATTCCATGCAGGTTGACAGATTATGCTGGAGTTTTACATTTCAGTATCAATTATTCTCCATAATCCTCTGCAGACAGGTACATTGTTATCATACATTGCCAAAAGTCCCATTATACTATTGCATTTTGCTTATCAGAAAATTAACAATAGGCTTTTAATCAATGCAATTTATTACATATTTCTGCACACACATTTACGTAGCCTGTTCCTGCAGACTACCATATTTTCTGGTGTTTATTGGAGGTTTTTTTGTTTTAAATATATGAGGGTTATATATCAGAACTATGTACCTATAAGGGCACATGCTATTAGGTCTCAAGTTGCTTATTTAGTTATCCCAACTCTGCATGGAGTCTAGTCAACAGACCCTAAAAAGGGATGACTGTGTACATTCCTAGTTCAGACGTTTTCCCAACAACACTCTGTATTTCAAAAGAAAGGTGTCACTCTAAACATTCACTGGCCCAAGACATCTCAACAATCTCTCCATTAAGAGCACTGTCTAAACTGTAAGAAATCTTAGCTTTCTTTTCAGGAAAATGCAACACCTGACAAGCACAGATGTATTAAAATAATTAGCTCCTTGAGGAGCAAAACTCCAGAGCGTTGAAAGCATCAAGAGCTCCAAGATAGGCCTTGTTAATGGTCACCAATGCAGAACATTTTGGGCTGGGTAGAATACTACTATAGCTTTCTTTGTCCTGAAAGACTCTGAAAATGCTTCTTTCTCACTCTTAATGCTTAACCTTTTCAAGGGATATTCTACCCTTCTACCAGTCGCACAAGTACCACTCTCAGACCCTGCTGACCTCAGAAAACCTTGTCCCAAGCTGGAGGTGGGTAGAGAGGGGGGATTGGTAGTAAAGTAAAATAAAACTGCAAGAATAATTTCTCATGGATAGGGTCTCAAAGTGCCAAGCATCTTTCAATAATAAGGCATTGTCTGGACAAAAATCAGACTAAGTTTGGGCTCAACAGATAACAACACAAAACGTCTCAACTTGATACCAGCAAACCCTTTTCTGTCAATAAGCCTGAAGTACTTTCATCCTATAGAAGGCTATTAAAAAAAAAAGTTTTAACTGCTTTGTACTCAAAATTTGGATTCAGTTTAAAAAACAAACACACTTTCTCTCTCTGTAGAAAGCAAGGCAATAGAGCAGACTGGGTTGTCCTCTCCCTCATAACAGCTCAGCAACACTAGAAATAAAAAGCATTGGAGAGAACATGATGCTTTCTAGGCAAAAGCTAGATTTGCTCTAGCAGTCTCAAGGATTCCTGCAGCTTGGATCTTGTTTCTCACACAGACTTGGGTAGACAGACCACACAGACAAAAGTTGTTATGAAAACTCATATAATCACTAAGAGTATCAAAAAATGAGAGCAGTAGGCCAGACAATTACCCTTACAGACAAATTTTCACTCAAGATATCAGATGAAATTATAGCAACTTCAAATAGAAGTACAGTTTACCAGATGGTACACAGTGCTAGGGGGTGCCACCTAAAGGGCTTTCATTTATTGTACACTGACCTAAATTTGTGCTCTGTTTCCAGAGCAAAGAACATTTACTTGCTCACAAATGTTTTGAGAAAGTATGTTCCTGTAAACAAATCTATTAATTAAAACAATAATTCTGAGAATTACCATTTAAGTCATGGGATGCTGTTTTAGTGTTTCATTCTCATCCTTTAAACCATAGTCCTTCCACTGAAAACTTGCAGTCTAGTAAAAATAGAACTGTTAAGCTCTCTCCCTTAGGACGCATAACGTTCAGTGACCAGAGCTCCCTGACTGTTATGTTTGATGGCATACAAGTGGGTGCAACTTTGACCAAGAACTTGGGGTACTGCCAGTACAATTTACAGTTTTATTAGCAATTATCATGTGTGGCCTGCTTAAATTCTTACGGTTTGCCACTTGCAAAGGACATATTAATTCATGCCAATGTGATGGAGAGAAGCCCTTCTACTTCACAGATCCTTCTATCATTCCATCAGGTACCTTTTCACTGTTATCAGTGCCATCAAGCAAACTGAGCCCAGGAAATACCAGTAAAGCTACCCCACTTTGCTCCCTGTTGGAAGTTACTGGAGCAGTTTTACAAACACACAACAGTATCTTCCCCAAAGCCTTGAGAGGAATCACAGAAGAGAAGAAAGAAAGATTAGGAGACTATAAAGTTGTGACAAACATGGTGGAATACAGCTGTTAGTTATACCTTTCTTCTATTACTTTGGTTAAAGAAACATGGAAAAATAGAAAAAGGATGCATTTAAGATGAACAAAGGAATTAAAGTGTGTAGTCAAGCACATGACAATGTTGAGGGAGGAAAATTAGGAGTAAGACCAACCTGTAGTATCAAAAAACCCAAACTGTAATGCAATGTTACCACTATCTGGATGCAAATGATAGTCAAAACTTTTCCAGAAATAAGAAAATATAAGTCCCTTCTTCCTGCCTTTCATACAATGCCAGGCCATCACTGGTACCTCCAGTAGACACCAACTTGTCTTGCCTTCATCTGCTACCTGCTGACTTTGTATATCAACATGTCTACTTCAGTCAGAGGGGGAATGCAGTGTAATGTATGTAACTGGTATGAGAAGCACCTATCAGGGTGAGACGCATAAGTCTATGTGCACAGTAAAGTGCTGAAAAACATTTTGCTAATTCTCCAAATTCCCACTTTGTAACATGACAGCAGCTAAAACTCTTAAAAGATGGAAAGTATCATAATTAATTCAATATATTAAGACATTAAAGAACAATGTATCATTTAAAACATTACAATCTCTTCAGACAAAATCAGTACTCTTCTAGGAATCAGTACTAGAAAAAAAATGAAAGCGAGAAGGGCAGAGATAAAGCTAGACCACATTATATCATTTTGCCTAAGCTAGCAGCCTACAACTTGATTTTGGTTGAAAAATGTCATTAGACAGTCACCAGAAATAATTTCAAACATAGCACAGCTTTTATCTTATCCTCATTTTTTTACTTTTCCGAAACACTACTAGATTTGATGAAACCATCACCTGAAGAATACGGGTAATGTTAAATTAAAAAAAAAACGTTTTGGTATTTGTCTTCCTCATTAAAACAAACAAAATTTTAATTTAGAAAAGGAGTCTCAGGTGTTTTGCATTGAAAACTTTAAGAGGTGTCCAACCAAGCAGCTACAGATTTATTCACACTACTGGTAAGTCTAAAATTCAGAGCAAAGTCAGAAGAGGAGAGTTATGAGAGGAAACCTTCCCTGAAAACATAGCCAGAAAGTGTTCAGTCTAACAAGGCAGCGAAACACCTAACACACAGAACCATTTGTGGTCAAAGAAAACAGCTTCTATGCATGGAATATAATTTTATGTTCACATTTATCAAAAAGATAACTAACTATTTCTACTTCAAGAAAGAAAGTTGCCATTTAATCTGAGGTACAGCACATAATTTTTTTGCGCTCAGTCTGTGCACTTGGACAATAATCTGTTCTTCTTCATGTTTCTTATTAGGCAATTTCATATTTACATAACAATTCTCAACAAAACTGAAACAAAGACAACAGACATGGATTTTTGTAAAGCAGTTATGTTTTTAGACTATAAGCAAGTTTAAAGCAACTAATGACTTTTAGCATCATTAATATTTTTCTAAAATAACTTATGAAAAGACATCAGACAGAGATCACATTCCTTTCTGGTTCATAGCAGCCATCCAAGTAATTAAGATAGTAAAAGAAAGCATAACTCTTTTTTCAGAAACAGTCACAGTGTACAGAAAGGGAAGATAAATTGTTCATGTTTTGGCAGGCACCACAAAGAAGCAGAAGCCCTTCCAAGAAGGCACCATGCACACCGTTTGAAGGACAGTGGAGACAAACAGGGTGGCCATAAGCATAGAAAAATTGTCAGTTGGTGCTACACTTTTGGTTTGCTCAGTTCACTAAGACAGTGCTGGAGAAGGCCACTTCTGGGCTGTGAAGTGGAAGGGGTTTTATCTTGCTTATTTTTTAGGCATGTTGGCTTGGCTCAGCGAAGTACCTTGTGAGACTTATCCAATAGCTCAGGTATGTCATTATGGTACAGTACAAAGCTATGTAGATGTAGTGGCTCAATAAACACATCAACATGGCTTTGAAACATGTTAATTTACCCTAAACTATGTAGGCTCAGATTCAAACAAAGACATGAAAGCCATCAGTCATATACACTTCTCTGTGTAGAACTACAGAAGATAACAGATGAACATATGTTCAAAAATTTCAAAAAACCAACCAAATTGTGTGCATGTTTCAGAACAAATTTTCAGAGAAGAGTTCTCAGGATCACTGACTTTAGCACCTACCTACTACTACAGAAAATCATGTCCTGTTTCTTCCATGTACATACCAAACTTCACCTCTGAAGTAATCACCCTTCTTGCCCTGTCACTAGTTAGATGCCCACTTCAGACACTTGTCTCCTTAATAGTCAGAAACCTGGATTTATTGACAGCTAGATTATTCTCAGGTAACTTTGCTCTTCAGCTCGATAACTTTTTCCATGTTACCCTTACAAGGCATTCAGAGGCAGTGTCCCATTATCTCTGCCCCACAACTCAGCTTCTCTAGGTTAGACTAGCTCAGTTCTTTTAGAGAGATCTTTCTTTTTTCCGCTACAGTTATCTCAAGCAAGAAATAATGAAAATAACTGTTTTGGATAGCATTAATGAGGATAACTATTCACATTAGAGGACTGAGAAAAGCCACACCCCAATAGTTGGCTTAATGGAGGTGTGCGCCACAGTCTCCATCCCAGCTGCAATGGGATGGGGGGAAGAATCTACACTGATTGCTCAAGAAGGTATAGAAATGGATGCAGGCAAAACACACACTTTCAAGATGGTGTCAAAATTCCAGGACTCCACCACCAGCCTACCTCCACTGATAAGCTAGTACATTGCTTACTGTCCATTCTACTGAAAGTGATTTTTATTAAAAAAAGTGTTTTTTATTAAAAACATACTATGAAATACATATATATATATCAAGCAATATATATATTCAAACAAGTCTGTACAGAGTAGGTATAAAGTGTAGTTAGCTGTATTTAATAATTTTCATTACAGAAGAAACCTCACCTTCTTTTAAACATCAAAGCTCCATTTACAAACAATCAACAAACAGGCAAGAACAGAAAACTGGTGCCCTCGGTAATTACATCTACAAGTAATATTTTTAAGAGAGAAATTATTAAATAAGTAACTACTCCTTAACAGGTTATCATACAATACAGAAAGAAGAGCCATTAAAAGATGAAGCTAGTAATAGATTACTACCACATTTATTAATTTTTGTTTCTAACAAATTTCATCAGTCCTATTGCTCCTCTGTATTCCACAACACCCTACAAAAGCACAATAGCTAACAAAGTACTCGAAAGAATCTCCATGTTTTTGTTATTGTTATAATTTCTGTTTTACCACTAGGTGGTGATAGCTCCACACAGATCGGCTTCTAGTCTGGTAAAATAAGTGTAAACTGAAACCGGACAGTACAGTTTTACATAAAATTTAAAGGTGCTCTCTGCACTAAAAAGATGAACAGTTAATCCTTTTAACTGTATAAGTCGCTGTAGCAAAGACTTACCTGCTCCAGTTGCATCCTTTCACTCTCTTCTCCATTAAAACACTCATAGCTGCCTTGAAAAAACCTTTTTGCAGATCATTGACTCAAAACAGCCTGTCACCTTGTTTCTGGCTGAGTCACACAGCCCTTGTATGCTCTATAGTCTTGTTGTAGTAGATGCTTCTAAAAGCTCGTGACAGCTCTATCTTTAAATCCTCTTTCCACAGCACTATTTGTAAGGCTGCTTCCACAAGTCTATTAAAGCCCTCAAAGGCGAGGCTGCCACTTTTTATTTGCCTCAAACTCCCCTCTAGATTCCTAGGGCAATTGAAATACATGGCTTTTAAATAATACCCACTTCACTGCACCTTTTATCAGAATAAACTGTCAAGTCACAAGTTTGCCCCAAGACAATTCAGCCACACAACCTAATCGTGAGTCCCACTATCCACAAGTAGCTAAGCAAAGTTCAGGTGGAGTCACGTCTATTGAAAGGCTTGCCGCCCCAGCAGGTACATTGGGCACACCTGTGCCCCATTCTCTTCCCTGGATGCAGCTGTAAAACGCTGCTTGGTTTGTGTGCAGATGGGATGTATTATCTAACTCTTACTGCAAAGAGACCTACCTGCAGGACTTTTCTATCCAGTTTTAAAAATCATCTTTTGCATTTTGGTTACAACAAACATTTTGCATTTGTGTGAAGCTGCTTTTGCTGTTAATATTCCTGCCTGGTACCTTGCTAGTGATGTCTGCACCCAATTCCTACAACACCCCGTGCATGGTGAGGCTACAACCCCATCTTCCAGTGTGCTCCCTGTAGCCCTAAAATGGATCATTTCCTTCAGTACCTGCACCTGTATAAGTCTACACCATACTTGCTCAGTACTAGGTATTTCATAAACCGCATTAGAAGTTGTATCTGGATGTAGTCCAGCTACTGAAACCATAAAAAGCTGAAAATATGGGAGAAAAAAGCATAGCTTCTCTATCTTCATATTGCTTACAACTGTATCCATAATAGATGATGCCTCTGAAATATGATTATGCTTTTTGTATGAGTAGGAACAAGTTACATTAATTTGTTTCTTAGCAGGTTTATACCTGAATAGCTGAAACTGGTTGGTTTTAATTACATTCCCAAATATAATACTATATATATTAAAGGAAAATGAGTAATACAACAAAACCATAAAAAATATAAATCAATATATCTATCTCCAGCATCATCATACTTTACTGCACCAGCGAGAATACTCAAAGCTTTATGAAGGTGAAAGAGCAATGCTAAGACTATCTGGTAGAATTTCGTACAGAAATTTATTAGTGGAGGGGAGTTGCATGGCAAGGGTAAAGACAAAAGAAATCACAGAAGATACATGATAGGGAAAACAAAGAAAAAGGACTGAATGAGTTCGTATTTCCTTTGTATTACATCAACCTTTGCTTGAATGTCTGCATGTAAGTTATTTGTTAACGTAACATCTTTTCTAGCAAACTTGTCTCTCACTCACACCCAATTGCTGCCCTGTAGTTTATAGCTCAGTGCACATAAACAGTTTGGAATGAACTGGGTAAGTATAATTTATGTCAAGGAAATGGGGAAGAAGGATATAACAGGTATATTAGCTAACAGCATGACTTAAATAGGTTTCAAACTGAAGCAGAGAAACTTCTACTTAAACCACAAGCAATCCAACATAAAAAAATCAATAGGAAATCAGAGTTACAAAGCAGTAAAATACATGGGCCATTCCCCAAAAGGGATAAGCTTTCTCACTAGACAGTGAAATATCCCATGCTGTTCTCAAGTCTGCATCAGACCATCACCCTAAAGAGCACATAAGAGAATGATAAACCCATGAAAAAAAAGAGAAAACAAACCCAAATCCTTGATTAAATAACTTCATCTCCTAAAAGCCCACTCTTTCTCAAGTAACCTGTAAAATCATCTGACAGTTCTTAACGCTTTGCTGTCTGTTCCACCTTGCCCCAGGGTCCAAGCTGGTGCCTATTCCATGATCCGAGCTACAGGGCATGAGTTGTACAGTACCAGTGTGCCACAACATGTTCAGCCTCTCAGCCTTTCCACCTGGCTTCAAAAATGGAACAGACATGGACTCTAAGCTAGCAGCAGCTCAAGACCTTGGCCCCAATTCTGTCCTGCAGCAAGGAATTCCATGGATTAATTATGGCTTGTATAAGAACAAAATAAAAAACCAACAGCAGTAAGAAAATCCAACCCACACGTCAGGCTTGTATTAAAAAAAAAAAAGGCACAAAGTCAAATCTGTGCTTAATCTGTTTCCTTTCAATTCACAGTTATTCTTCTTGGCCTTGTATTGGTCTAAAACCCACTAAGTTAATGCAACAAATATTGCTAGTGGCAAAGTTAAACTCTCTAAAGGAGTAAATAGAAACACTCAACACAGGTCTGCACCATTGAGCACCTGGTCCAGTCTCTAGTATCTCTTAGTAATCCTCAGTTGTAGAAGAGCTACTCGATAGTGTTGGGATTCCCAGGCAAGCTTTCCACACAGCTAACCATTTTCACTGGACATGTTTCTGCTGCATTTTTATAGGATCCTGTTTCAGGGAGGAAGTTTATGTTGCTGTCTTTTTTGTTACCACCTGCCATGCTCCCTCACTTCATTTCCAAAGAGAAATACGGGCCAAGTCTCATTCCTTCAGGCTGCAAGAAATATCACCTGGTTTTCTGAGCTGGTACGATACGGATTTTCTTCCACTGAATTAAACTCACAGTACTGTCACTTAGTGTGAATGAGGAGGCAAAAAGGGCATTTTAAAACATTCAAAGCACAAAATAAAGTAAATGTTTGAATAATATTCTCAAATGCTGTTTCAAAAAAAAACAAGACAGAAAATAACAATAACCTCAGGCACTGTCCTCAGTGAACTACAAAGTATAAATAGCTCAGCTGAAAGCAGAACAAAAGTTGGTTTGTGCTATCATGCAGCTGAGCCAAAAATAAAGCTTCTTTGGAATTGCTTTAGAGAATCTCATAATTCTTTCAAATCTTAATACCTTAATCTTTCCTTTAACCTTTCTCCAGCTAGATAAAAGGAACTAAAATAAAGCTTCTGATTCTGAGGAACAGAATGTTTGGTATCTATTGTTGATAAACAGAAGAATACTAAGCCTTTGAACATTGCTTGACCTGTCCCATTGTATCAATCTAAAGATAGCATTTTTGTAGGTATTACATAATTTCAGTTCTAAAGTAGAAAAGTTCTCTAATAAACATTTTCCTTGGGTCATTTTTCCACAGTAAGTCATCTAAAAAAGCCAAGGCTATGAAAGAAAAGATATACTTGAATATTTTAATATTTACTTTGAATTTCAGTGGCTAAACAAGCCAAGTCCAAACCACTCAAGTGACTTAAGACAGTCCCAACTAAAAAAGACTCAAAGAAAATAAAATTATATTCACTTTATTATGACCAACATCAATCATAGAAGTCCAATTTTTTCATGCCAATGAGACCGCAAAATGGCACGAAAGAAGAAACCAACTAGGAGCAGTCATCCCTGTCCATTATATAGCCTTCTTTCCATTTCCCTCAATTTGGGGAAAAAAAAAGTTGTATTCATTAAGTATAGTCTGAGCACTCCCCCACCCAGTGTAGCTTATTCTGAATACTTGTTGATGCTTCCAGAAGCAGAAAAAAAAAGTTTTTCTTTTTCTTCTGTTTCACATGATAAAACTAGAATTATATGGGATATTTAGACTACCTTTCCTTTTGATTCCAGGAATGGTGTGTCCTTTTACCTTAAAGAATACAGTGGGTCTTTTCATTCATTAGCCATGCCTACTTTTGTCTTTATCCTTTTCTGAAACCAGATAGAAGATTCTCACTAATATGATGCCAAGATATACAGGATGTTTGTGATAAAGAATCTGATGTCTCAGAGTAAGATTATGTTAGTCCATCAAGTGCTTCAAAAAGGCACAACCTGGTGGAACATCTGATTGATTCTTAAATCAGTCACTTCCTGAACAATGCAAGGTGGAATTTATTACCAATAACAAAGAACAGTTAAACAAGACTGTCTCCTAAAAAGTCGATGTACTCATTCCTCCTCCAGAAAATGCACAATGACTCAGCTTCAAACAGTGAGAAAAAGTTGATGTTCCTGAAAGGGAATTTTTAAGAGGGGCCAATTCTTATTGCATTTTCAGAGTTGAAAAGATTCTCCTTTACTAAACGGTGACTACTCCATCCTTGCTCAGAAGTAGCATGTGCAAGATTTCCATAAAAACCTCCATTTATCATCCTAAAGCTGTTGCTAAGAGATAAACAGATTGTTTTCTGTGGGAGATGATGACATTGGAGCCACAGAGGACACCACTTACTGACATCACCCAAGATAGACAGGGAGCCTGACCCAAATGACATGGAGAGAGCCTTTGAGGTGGTGGGACCTCCTATAATGACTTGTTGAGTTGTTATAGGCCAAAAAGCACAGTATTTCTTGTTGCATTTTCAGTTTGCAGCATGATTTTTTCCCAAGTGAATAACCTTGTCTATATGTTGTATATACTACTACTTGCTGATTTCATGGTGCTTTGAATATATGCACTGTGATGGTGCTGCTGTAAAAAGAAAAGCAGAATAAATAAGTTATTAATCATAATTTGTATCCATTAATTTCTCCCCAAAGTCTCTGACCAGCTGGAAATCATGCCAGGGCTTTTCTGAAGATGATAAATGAACTACAGCCCAGTAAAAAAAGGTATGGAAAAAGCAATATGTATCTAATTCATTAAGGGAGGCATTAACATCATGATAGACTCCAGTATGAAGGAGAAATATTTTTAATGATATCTTCTGAGCATGGGAGTTCTGGTACTCCCACCACCTACTCATTACAACTGCTCCAAAACAACTTCTAAGAATATTTTTCTCTATTAGAGAAACTGACTCACATATCTGGAAAACAAAAATTTATGCAGAACATTTTTCACCAGAAAATTATGATTTGGTTCAACTGAAAGATTTTGTGGCTCTGTGTTGAAATCAGTCAAGTTTTCTCACTGTAAAGAAACAAACCCAAGTTACTCTATTTAAAGCTTTTTTTCTTTTTAGCACACATTTTGTACCAAACACCAATTTTCCTAGCAGTTCAAACCTGAAAAAAAAAAAAACAACATTATCTTTGGGGTGCATTAAGCAGTTCTCTTAATCTCAAACCGTGCTTTTCCAGTAGTTGTGGAACAACCATCAAAACTAATAGCTGGCTGTTTGCAGAGCTCTACTCACTGGCACTAGCAATGCTGCTACTAATGTCTCAGTAATGGTAATTATATAAAAAAACGGAGAATTCCTTGGACAGTTGTTGTGGCATCTTCCTTCCAAAGCTGTAGGGAGCTAGCCAGTTTTAGAGATGACAGGAAAGAAAACGGCTTGCTCACACTCATTGAGCAAGTGGCAGCCTGGCAGATCTGCCACTGAGGCAGATCTCAGCAGTGATGAGCCTGAAACTCCGCGTGTCCCTCCGGGAGACCCAGCCCATAGGTGAAAGAAACTCAACGCCAGTTATCTCTCTTTTAAGTTCTTCAGTTGTTCGAAGCAGCCTTCCTCCCTCCCTGCGCCGGGGGGAGCTAGATGCATGCAGCTAGCTCTGAATAAGTGGTGAGGAGTTCATAATTCCCCAAAATAGCATTGTGTATAGGCAGTAGCTGTGTCTCAGAAGTAGCACAGCTCTGCTTATGTGGCATAATGCCTGCTATAGTTAGCATTGCTTAGTCAGCTAATTAGCCTAGTGAAGGTCCTACACTAGCACTTGCATATTATTTCCCACTGCAGATTTAGCTCAGCTGTGGTATCTCTGCATAGTACATCACTGTCCAGAAAAACAGCTGGATTCCTGGTATGTCTGTATGGTGATGATCAAGCAGATAAATAACTAATATATACATATATCTTTGTGGTTTGATCCGCATTTCTCTAAAAAAATGTTGCTCCTAAGCTGATCGAGTGAAGGAAGAAATTCTGCCTTTAGATTACATGTCTCAGGGTAACTTACATTTGGTGAATATTTTACCTTACATACATCAGAACATATACTTCTACACACACAAAAAAATAATTACTTATTACAGCTTCAGATAATAAACTGTCGCTTTTCAACATATTTTCATAGTTGAAAACCAAATACTGTGTTGTAAATCAGTCCTCACAGCAGAAGGTATAGCATATTTGAAAGAATATTTGTATTATATGACAGAAAAAAATTGAAGTGGAATGACTGAACCTTTCCAAAATATAATGATCTGATACCTTTAACGTACGTAATTAATTCAAATATGACTGCTTTATTACATGCTTTTGACACTTTATTCACTAAAATAGTAGATGATAATGATCCTAAAATATTACCTGGGGAAATTTCTCATTATCTTACCCATGTAAGTGGACATTTTTCTCCTCTAGCAATGACTACCTTATATGTAATAATTGTAACTAAAGAAACTTATGAACTCATACAGTATTTTGATTACAAATTTTTTACTTGGAAAAAAGACTAGAAACTGCCTAAAATGACAGCATTTATTAAATTAATGAAAAATAAAGATAGCCATCTAGTCACCTGGAACTTGAGAACAGTGATGATGAAATTAAGGTAACTAAAAAATTATTAAAAAAATTCACCCAGAGGATCTCATAAAGCCTTCCTAAGTGTTTAGAAAAGCTGATGGATTCAATGTCTATGAAATGCAGAAGGTCCATTTCTCCACAGTCTTATCCTTAGTGAAGTAATTTATTTCTGGCACAAATAGGGTTTTAAGTGTTATTTCTCATTTGCCAGATTTTTTAATCAATTTGTGGAAGCGCATCTTACTACGAAAAGTGAAAGGCAACAAAAAACTGAGCTCAAGCTCTGCTGCACAGCAGTGAGAGGCAAGAACAAAGGTATCTGCATTCCTCCAGGAAAGGTTAAGAGTATTTCTATAACTGACATTGAGCAAAAAGAATAAATCATTTCCTGTGCACCTCGCCAAGAGCTAATGCAGTGAAAGGCAGCTAACAATCAGACCTTCTGCTCAGACAACAGATGCTACATTCTATAGTTAACTGCAACTTATTTTATGAGCTACTGAAACACACTGATATATGTCCCTGTCATGTGAAAATTCAGTAAGTTTTCAATTGTATTTCTAGTTCAGTTCGAGTTGAAGAAGATCAAACCTAAAAACTATGAGTAAGTAGGATGCAAAAACTAAGTTTGAATTTAGCCTGAAATTGCTCAAAAAAATCCCATATATATCTTGCAATTAGAAACAGGACTATGGTATCCTGCTGCTTACTGTAAACAAAAACTTAACAACTCAGTTTGAGATCTCCTGCAGAAGATGACTCCTTCAGCAACTGCATGCAAGTCTATTGTGTGGACCAGTGGCTCAGAGGACAAAGCCTTGCATCAGTTTTATGTGCAGTTCCCAAATCTTCAGACTCTCCAATCCTGGTGTAAAGTAAACTGTATATTATGCAATCAATATCTGACAGCCAGGGAAAGTACAACTGTAGGACGCTTTTAACAGTCAGTATAGATATTGTGTGGAGAAGAAGCAAGACATATGTTTATCTGAAAAAATGACCCAGAAACCAAGAATTTAATTGCTGTTTAAAAATCAGCCTCTCACTGAACTGTAGTATCTCTCATAATTGTGAAGGAGGTTCATACAAGTTGAAATCATTTATATAATACCAGCTTTACAAAAACAGAAAGTTTATGATAATTTATTCTGAGACATTTAATAAGCTAAAGATTATCATTATTATTATTATTATTATTAAAAAATTACAAGACTGGAAGATAAAACAGCTGGCATTTCAAAAGTCTGATCAAAAACGGATCAATTGGCTTTATGATACTGAAGGAAGGCTCTTCTGAACTCTTTTCAAAGAGGAGATCATAATGCGTAGTTTCTGAGCAGAGAAAGAAAATAGACTAAAAAAAGTAGAAAACAGACAAGATAACTAATAAAATGTTTAAGTTAATCTTTCATTTCCTGTGAATGAAATGGAGAAATTTTACCAACTTTGAATCTACAGCACCCCAGTGAAAGTGAAAAGACAAGTGGCAAAATAATCACGTTATCTTTACTCTTACCCCAAATTCCTTCTTTCCTGTTTTTGCAAATGATAGTGTTGACTAAAGAGAACACTAGGGGAATGGATTGAGAGCAGCCCTGCGAAGAAAGACTTGGGGGCATTGGTTGCTGAGAAGCTCAACTTGACACGGCAATGTGCATTTGCAGCCCACAAAGCCAACTGCATCCTGGGCTGCATCAAAAGAAGCATGACCAGCAGATCGAGGGAGGTGATTCTCCCCCTCTACTCCTCTCTCACGAGACCCCACCTGCAGTACTGTGTTCAGCTCTGGGGCCCCCAACATAAGAAGGACATGGACCTGTTGGGAGTCCAGAGGAGGGCCACACAGATATCAGGGGGCTGGAGCACCTCTCCTATGAAGACAGGCTGAGAGTTGAGGTTGTTCAGCCTGGAGAAGAGAAGGCTCCAGAGAGACCTTATAGCACCCTTCCAGTACCTAAAGGGGGCCTGCAAGAAAGCCAGAGAGGGACTTTTTACAAGGGCATGCAGTGATAGGACAAGGGGTGGTGGCTTTAAACTGAAAGAGGGTAGATTTAGATTAGATGTAAGGAAGAATTTCTTCACTGTGAGGGTGGTGAGGCACTGGAACAGGTTGCCCAGAGAGGCTGTGGATGCCCCATCCCTGGAAGTGTTCAAGGCCAAGCTGGATGGGGCTTTGAGCAACCTGGTCTGGTGGAAACAAGTGCCAGTATGGTTTTGGCCTATCTCAAAGCACTTCAGCCCCTATACAAACAGTAGAGTCAGCAGGATCTTGCTCCTAAAAAAAATCAGAAATGCTGATGCTATTACAGAAACATGTCCTGTGTGGGTGGACCCACCAGAACCCACTAGAGAATGGTGGTTTAATGGGTAACTCCCATTAAACCCTGTCATTGCCAAGGTCCTTACAACTAACGTGGAAAAAGACATGGTAGCAAAACCAGGCTTTGTTTCACAATACATGACTAAAGGTAACTTGCTAACAGGCTATTTTGAAGCGGTTTAAACACATTTCTGAAATACAAATGAAAGTAGAGTTTTATCCCTCACGCTATACACAGAACAATAATAGCAGTTCTTGCAACTTAGTATTAATCATGTGTCATTTCATAATATGTTTGATTATGGAAAAAAGTAGTTGTCATAAAATGAGAGGGAACGGAACAGACACGCTAGCTACATGTGACTGGTACAGTATTTTCAGTAAAGATTTGATATCCTAAAATATTCGAAAACATCATTTACATTTCCTAAGTGTACAAGAAAGCTGGACACCTGTTGTACAATACACATGTTCCGCTGCCTTCTGTAGGACATACTTATTTCTGCTAAGCCATTTGCTTTTTGTGATTTATCAGCTCATTTATTGGATTCTGTCAACTTCTAGATAAAGAACTGATGGTTTGGCATTCCCAAGGCATAATCTCCTCTGTCTAATGTTCAAGGGTTTACTTCACTGCATAAACTCAATGGTCTCTAAGCCAGGATCCAGGACACAGTTTAGATATTGTCTTTATATACATTTACATCCAATGATAAAAGCACAATGGTATTAACAAGGGCAACGATCCTATCTACTTGATAGTTATACAAGGACTATATGACTCTTATGACCTTAAAGAACACAGAATTTCTAATTACAAGTGGGATAGTCACACTCAAAGAAAATAAAATACATAACTCTAGGGTGAAAAAAGCAATAAAATTCTCCTTTTCCATTGCAACTTTTAAGAACTTGTGAGAAGGGCATATTTTAGATATGTCTCCAGTCATGGCCATTCAGAGGAATGTTGCAGCTCCTGATCAGGAAACCAGCAGGGTTTGCCCTATCCTGAGCTGTTGTCTTCCTTCGCAAGTTTTCCCTTGGGGCATTAAGCTATACAGTTCTTCTTCTGAATGCAGCGACTTGTTATCCCAACCAAATACTTTTTGCTAGCTTTGTTTCAATATGTCCTGACAATCACCAGGCTCAGGATCTGCGTGAAATGAATTCCAAATCAAGGTTTCCATCACTAAGCAATCCTAACACCTTTAGTCACATTTCTGTATGATCTGGAAATGGCTGTAAATACTGGAGGAATGAGTCTTTGGGTATAACATTCTATTATATATGCTTAGCAATCTAAGTGTGTCGAACAAAAGCTTAGGTACCTTTGGAGGTTTTGTCTAACCTGAAAAGATAGGACAATCCATTTCTGATTAATAGAGCACTTCTGAATATCAAAGAATATAGAATCTGGGTGCAATTGGCTAGCTATTCAGCAAAGTCCCTGCTGGCAACTTTTGTCAGTGACAGATAGGTTTATTTCAGGCACCAGGGAAAAACCTAATCTTGTCAGCTTCGTGACTCAAAGCACCACTGTAGATATCTGGTCTATAGGATACACTGTAGATAGTTCTTAATGTCTTGTGCAATGTACACAAAATAGACAAGTGACAAAATAAAGTTCTGAATGGGGTACAAGTAAAAATCTTTTGAACTTAACACTATAGGATATCATATGTAAGAAAAGAAATTAAGTCCAGTAAAATCCACACTATCCTGTGAGGCCCCTCTACTACTGTCAAGAAATATCCAGCCACACTGTGGATCTTCAGAGAAAATAATTAGAATGATTTCCTGATCACTTATCATCAAGATTATTCATTACCAATGCTACTATCATACTTTTTGCCATATCTACACCAATATCAAAGTTCATGAGAATAAAACCTTTCTGAGGCATTCAGCTGTTTCCATAAATTTCTCTATTAATCCCCTTTAAAAATGTCAGGTAGACCATTTAAATAATATCAAACTTGCCTTGCAATTCTTTCCTTTAAACTGCAGCGTTAATGTGTTGTCGCCTACTATGGCATATGAGATTTGCCAGAACAAAGTAAGGTTATACTAATGTCACTGACTGCAAAGTATTGATCTTAGTATTTACTCAGATTTGTGGAATACAAATATATCAATTGTGTATCAATTAAAATTACACTGATTAGATAGTTTATAATGGGAAAGAAAAATCGCATGTTCATATACTCAACTCTCTTTGTGCCAACACATTATCTTTATGCCATTAAAGAGCCTTATGCCATCTGTACCATCTGTGATACCAGCTGGTACATTGGTCCAAAAATATCTCTTCAATTATAGTATACTGATTAGGTTTTAGTATAGAATCAATTGTAGCTTAACTGAATTATAAAAATAAATTGGTATTATATTTTTTCTAATTCCTGTGATTTGATTTTGGTAATGAAAATTCAAAAACTTTCTGTTCTTTTCCTAAGATTTGGAGATTTCATAATTTGCTTCACATAAAATGAAGTAAATAAAGAGTTAAAGTGAGGATATGGATTAAATAAGTTAGGTATTGGGACCTTGTTCAAAATGAGACACTAACCATTTCTAGCAAAAATCAAATAAGGAGCTCTTTTTCCCCCACATTCTCCAAAACAAATATGGCATACATTAAAATGTAACTTTACAAAGCCAACAGATGGGTGATATTTTGTTTTCCTACATAAAGATTTATCTTATTCAGTATAGAGTTATTTTTATAAAGCAAATTTAATTAAATTCCTGTCACGATGAAACTTATGGCAAGATTCTCATTCATTTCAGCAAGCTAAGATTTAACATCACACGATTAACTGAAAGGTGTACATCCTTCTGTACCCCTCACACCTCTCACACTTTGTATCTTGGGGCCTGATCCTTTGATCAATCACATTACCCCTACTTTTAAGCAGAACTACAAGCCAAGATCCGAGTTTTATGCTATAAATCCTTCACACTTGGAAATTTTGCTGTATATATTAATTACATAGGAAGCATACATCAGAAGAACTGTACTGTGATCATAAATACTAACAGCATTAGTTCAGCTGCTTTCTACATATGCATTATGGTGCAACCTTTTAATGACATGATCAAGTGCTATAGTTTGAACAGGAGTTTCTTTTGATAAGTTAATTTAATTCATGGATATTACCTATTTCGCAAATTCAAAACTTCACCCTTTCCACATTTTGTGCCCCCATAATTTACTTATCAAGCATTATTTAAAATCTGAGCTGAAAATACAATTTTCTATGATGTTCATCACTACAGTGTCTGAGTGCTTCACAAACATTACTATATTTATATTCACAACATCCCTGTGAGATGAGAGGGTATTATTATATCTACTTTATGCAGAACAGAAGCACAGTAAGATTAAGATCAAAGGTATTGACTAATTTGGGGACTTGGTAGGAAAATCATGGAAGCTCATTTTCACAATGCTTAATACACAGCCTTTCATATATGTTCAAAGCCAAGTTAGAAATGCTGCAAGTGCTCAATATTCTGCAAATCAAAGCCCAAGGATTCACTCAGAAAACAAGAAACACACAGTGTCAGTCCCTAAAGTTTATCTTAACTTGACTCCTCTAACATCACATAGGAACACTGTGGCAGAAGAAATCCAGTTCTCCAGTATAAATTAACCATACGGACCTCTTTTCTTTTCTGTATCCTGTTTTGTTGACTACTTTCTAAACTGTTCAGTCAACAGCTAAGGAATTGCGCTGTTGTCTTCCTTACAAGCATTTCTATAAATCTTTTTATCACTTCAGAGTTTCCACTCTGTTTACTAAAAAGTAGAGGTTTTTTTGGTTTCAGGCAAAATCGACAGCTAAGAAACTGATAGCTGCAGTAGGTTATTGTGCCCCCATATAATTCAAAGCTAGAGGGAGATGGAATAATTTCTGGGTTTACAGACATTTTCTCACAGCAGAAAATATTGAGATTCAGAAACACGAGGATCAATTTTAAGGTATTGTAGGGACATACTGTGATGTTTTCCCTCCTCCATCTAAGTTTGATTTTTCTCACTGGTCATTTTTCATCTCAGTTGCATCAGAAGTGGTATGAACTAAGGGAATTAGTTAAAGCAGTCAAACTATGACAGCTTGAGAAGGCAGCTCTTGTCAACTGAAGGGTCTTAAGTTAAAAAATTTAACTCTCAACCAGCAAAGATAAATACAAACCTGTGCAATGACAAACACAAACCTGTGCAAAAGTAAACACAAACCTGTGCAAAGATAAACATAGAGACATTTGTAACAGCTCAGCTGATAGATGCTACACTCAAAAGCTGTAGTATTTTTATGGTTTTAAATATACATAGACATGAGGTATAACAAGGAAGTCAGGTGAAGTGATGCTAGTTATAGTCAGAGGAACTTGGTGATGTGAATTGACAGAGGTTTAAATACTATGTATTCTTGCTGTCAGTCACTCTTGCTGCAACATTCAAGACAACCTTAACCTATGCATCTGCTTAGGGCAGAAGTAGGTAATGAAACCAGCTTCGCATTTCTGTTGCCCTAGACCTTGTGTTCTTGTGTTGTCAGAAATACGCGGTTTTTTACTGTTGGGAATGATGACCCCAGCTCGCCCAAGTATCTTGCTTTTGCACTCACAGAGCCAAAGAGATCACAAATTAAATGATGTATTAGAAAAGGATTTTTAGTATTATAGGTATCAAACTTTTTCAATTTGTTCACCTATTATAATTCTTCTTTTCCCAGCCTGTATAACAAAGAAATCAGGTTGGCCTCAAAGGTGGAAGGTTACAGAGAACAGTACAAAAAGTGCTTAGGTAGCTCAGTATTTCCAGCATCATTTTCTGTAACATATGTGAAATCAAGTATGCCTTCTGCTTTGCTACACAGTGCAGGTTTGTTGGCATTTGGTTGAGGCAATCCGCAAAATTCAGTTGCAGTGTTGCCACATATGACTAATACAGTCATTGTGCCCACTAAACATTTAGATGGCTCAGTGAAGAACTCCAGCTTCTTATGGACTTTTTCTTAGTCTCTTGCACACAGAAAGGATGAATAAGAAAATTAAAGAATAACTGAGAACACATCTCCTTGCCAAGAAGATAATGCTACTCGAAGGAACAGCAGGGAAGACCCAGCAGAATGGCATCATTGCAGCAATGAAGAGCATGAAGTCCTCCCACTTACCCCTTTTGGGCTGAAAGGAGGGCAAATCTATCCTGTCAGAACTGTCGCCTGCCCGAAGAACTGTCAAGACTACACTGCAGACTCCAATGGAAACAAGCACGCAAGAAAGGTGACAGCAGCAATAAATTAAATGCGGAAAAAAAGGCAAAAAAAGCAACATGTAATTTTGTTGTTCTAGTCATTCTGGTTTATTTGTTTCTTACTGTTTTTCCCTCCCTTCTTCTGCCCTAACTTTCCACTTCTAAAATATGTTGGTTTTCCTTTTAATTTGATCTTCGGTGAAAAGTTATCCAGTCATAATGCTTCACCATGCCAAAAAATAAAAAAAAGGAAAAAAGCTGGCTTCGCATAATTTAAAGAAGCTGTTTCTGACAGTTTACTTGATCTGCAGTAGAAGTGCTCCTTCTAGTTGCAGGATTTTTTCCAGGGACAGATGCTTGCAAACACAGTTGTGTTATACTGCACTAATATTCAGTACACTTCAGTAAACAAAATGCAGATATCGTTAACCACCACAACAAATTCAGTTCTTTATGGGCCATACCATTTATAAAAAGACATTCAGAGCTATCATTTAATCTGGAACACTCTCAATATATTTAGCCATTTAAATTGCTGGAATAATGCCCAGATGGAAAGTGGCAAGATATTTAAAGATTGATTCCATTTTCTAAGTATGCCATGAATATAAAAGTCCTTCCACTTAATCTAATACACTTCTTTGGCCTATTAGTTTTTGATTGATAGAATGTTTTGAAATAAAAAAGCAGCAGTTGGCAGACACAGCAGAAATCAAAGATACTGTAAGTACAGAGACTAAATAGAAGTATATATTGGTTTCATAAAGGATATATCTGAGTTTCCCAAAAGTGGTGATCCTCTACATTTATTATATTCCAAACCTTTGATTGTTAGAATTTGATTTTTAAGTAACAGGTTTTCAATAAATTAGCAACTGTGGTTTGTTTTTTTTTAATGAGGCACTGACCTTTGTACAACAATGAAGGAAAATTTTGGGAAACAAAATTAGACATTAGATTTTCAAATGGAGGGTCAGAACTTCACAGTTTGCTTTCACGTTCAGGGCATATAGTTTCTATATTGTATTGCAATGGATCATTTTTAAATATCTACATGGTATTGAAGCAGTAACTCCAAATCTACTAGAGATATAAGGAGAATTAGGGAAACAATTATATTTCTGTATAACTAGCTGATTAAAGAGCAGTTAATCAGCTATTCCTTTTATTCTTTGGCCAAATTCAAGAAGATGCTAGGATTGTTTTTCCTAACAGTTTAAACTGATTGAAGAATAAGGTGATCATTGGTAAGTAGGATTAACGATCTCAATGGAAAAATAAAATTTCATTATGCAGAGTCCAGAGTGACATCCCTGGAAAGGTTCCAGTCAGCCCGATGGTTCCTCATGCTTTTTATGTGAAAAGAAAACACACATTCACTATGATTAATCAAAAACTAAATGGTTAATAAAAAGGGTCTATTCAAATCTCTTAATTAGAGCTAGTTTAAAACTGTGCACTGTCTCTTAGGAAGCTTATGCAAACTGCTTGGTGCCAACACTGGTCAGTAGGAAAAGAAAGAGAAGAGAAGCAAAGAGCAAAAAAAGCTTGGGAGTTCAACATGCTCTTCTGTAAATGTAGAATTTTTAGGCAGCAATCTGGCATGAGTTAATGCTTCATCCTCCACTATCATGTCCCTCCTAGTAACTGCAACGCTGGGATTACAAAGGTGGCAATTGCAGGAGACCATAAAAATCCATTCTGACAAGAAGGAAACAAACCTCCAAGAGAAAAGGAGAAACACACCTTGTTGTGTAATGTTTATATAGCCAGGGAAGCATAAAGCAGAAACTCCATAAGGTCATACACTCATTTTTCTGGGCCATGTTTCTCAGGGGTTAACTGTGGAGCATATTTAATCCTTTGAATGTCAAACCCCGAGAAAATCTAATTCCCATGAAATATCCTTCTCCTTACAAGCACATTCACCCTAAGGAGAACTGACTTCATAATCTGCACTTTGCAACTTGCTATCTTTGTATTAAGCATCTTTAAAAACTCAGTTATGGATAATACTTTTATAGGCACGAATAACTGTTTCAAGGGCTCTGAAGAGGCAGGGATGAATTCTCCCCAAACTGTAAACTAGTGGTTATTGCAAGATTTGTGCAATTTTATTTTTAAATTTGGAAATGTTTAAAAACCTTATATGTACAGAGTAAAGCAGCAAGGTCTTTTGTCATGTCTGTGGTCTCTAAGTATTAATTCTAAAATTTTAAGTAGCATTAAAAGCTTCAGAAGATATATGCTCATATTTTTTTTCTAAGAGAAATATAGGAGAGTGATTATTAAACCTTCTCGAGCCAAAAATGATGCTAAATAATTTTAAACATACTTACAAAAGTGTGTGTTAGAGCCTCACATTTTCATTAGCTACATGCATTGCTCAATTTAGCAAGTCTGTACACAAATACACAGGAAAAGCCCTTTCCAAAACATTAATCACTCTGGAATAATCACTCTGGAATGATTCTAAGTTGCGAGAATCAATGTTTTTCCAATTCCCCTTTTAATGACGTGAAAGATAACAAACATTCCTGCATAATACACTTTCTTGTTAATTTGTGCCATTAACTATTACTGCTACCCTGAAGAGAGTATTAGAAGTCTTATTGAGATTAGATCACTCCGTGCTACAAATTTAAAAGAAAATTACATTCACCAGGGAGAGCCTCTAATTTTATTGCCATAATTTGTCTTTCAGAGTTAGCATTTCGCAAGAAGGAAACAAACTACAAGGTTCCCCCTTTTGCCAGGTCTCTTAATACAAACTCCTTTGTCTGAGATTATAATCGGTGAATAGGCTTTGGTGGAAAGCAAACAAAAAATATTAAAAATAGATAATTTTCCCTTACTTTTTTCCCTTTTCTTTTCACCATGTTTTATTAGCATTTTTTAAACAGTACCTTCATACCGAGTAAATATGTACAACTACATCTCTATTCTAATTTGGAGAACTATTTAGCTAAGAGTAGAGTCCTATATTGGTTTCAGGGAAAAAATCTGAAATAAATAAAAAAGCTTATTACTGCAACACTTTTACAAATAAATGGAATATATCCACATTTTCCATCTAGTTCAGTGACTTGAAAAGATAAGTATATACAATGTATGCAGTATGTGTTCAGAAGGTGAAATTTTTGTAACCTAAAATGGAACATTTGCACAGTGAGCCAGAAAGTATAAGGCACCACAAAACCTTGACGTATTAGAGACGAATAAGAAAACAGTGTAATTCCATTGTAATAAAAGAAATACCTAAAGCAATACTGAGCAATGTTCATCTTCTCTGAAAAATGTTATTAAAAGAAACAAAGTGAATAAGGTTTTAATCCCATAACTTTTCCTGGGTTTAGTAGCTAGCTTACTTAAGATTAACATGTACACCAAGAGCATCGTCATCAAATTGTAAAACATTTTCATAAATATTTCAAATAGATGAAATGGGCTAAACATTGTTCATTTTGAATTCCCAAGTAAATTTCTCTTCTTGTAGTTTTTACAAAATAAAGATTTCTGTGCTGCCTAAAACCATGAAAGGTTCAGTTTTTAAATGGATTTCTGTGTTTGTCTTCAGAGCATAGAATCTCAGATACGTTAATATGTGTAATAATAGGCTACAAAGCCTGCTTATTGAGCATTCAGGAAAGATTTCATAGTATATGGTATAATTATTTGCAGGTTGACCATCTAGAATGGAAAGGAGAAGGGGGTCTGGCAAGGGACACGGTCCTTGGTCTCTCTCTCTTTCTCCCACCTTTCCTTCCCTTCCTCCATCTCCCTCTCTCTTTTTTCTTCTCTTATAGGCTTTCAGACTCAAAATAGCAGTGTCATGTGAACTTCAGTTCTATGGACACATAAGACAAATTTTTCCTAGTGCCCATATGAAGTTCTGTGAAGTCCTCACATGATGTAAATTTGTAAATTCAATAGAAACCCAACATTGCTCAAAGCATCTGTGAGAAAACTGGGGGAAAAAAATCCTAGGAAAACTACATGAAGTAGTTTGACATGACATGAAGTAAAAAACGACACATCTGACAGGCCATAAAAATTCAATTACTGGACAAGTTAAGATCTGAACAGTATATCAGCAATCCTTTAAGAGAGGACTGTTAGTGAAGAGTAGCTACTGGGACAAGGGAATTAACACAGGAGGATATGCTATTCCTGACACTGAATATCTGTTATTTATTGTTGTTGTCTGTCATTTTTATCTACGCCATTTATTTCATGTTCTTCCTGTAGGGAAGGGTAACTAGGACCAGACAGATTTCAGTAACTGTCACTCCATGCACAAGCAAACAAAAATAAGATGCTTTTGCTTAAGTAATAAAGTTAGGAAACAACTCTTGTCTCCTAATTAGTAGTCATAATAGTTTCTAATTAAAGCAGTTGAGGGCTTTGATAGTGGATTACAAACCCCGTATGTAATCCTGCTGTCATCTCTGTCTACCTTTCAGGTTGTCTTTGCCTCATTGCTTCACTGCTGAATAGAAAAGGGGTACAAACAGGCACACAAGAATTAATGTTGAGAGACATTGGAAGAATGTTTCAGTCCAAAGGATCGGTGTTCAATATTAATAAATGTTCCTGTTAATTTTGAACAACTGGGAGGAAAATTTCTTTTCAGGGTCTGAGAAGTGACTGGATTTCAAAGTAATGCTCAACATATTTGCATAGGAGAAGAAAAGGCAAATGGACCACAGGGGACAAACTATTATCCTATTCACAAGAAGTCCATATTTTAAAAAACAGTACTGACAATCTCCAGCAGGAATTTTTTGAATTATCCAAGGTCTGAGAGTATATGAAGTACCTAGGGAGAGCAGAACGTTTAACAAGTTCTCAAATAACTTGGGTTATTTTTTCTTTAAATATTTTGTCAAATGTACTATTTGACAGGGAAATATACACACATTGATTGACAGCTTGGAATTATTCCTAAATTATTCATATCTCAACTCATAAATACATGGCTTAAGGAAATGCAAACAATGTACAAAGTTTATAAATAAACAGATCATAATCCATAATATTTTTAGCAGCATGTAATGCAGAGTCAGCAGCACATTTCCTCCAAATTTATCTTTGTGACAGACAACTTGTCCGCTTGGTGTCTCTCATTTGCATTTTATAAAATCTGCAGCAGAATGTATATTCATGGCATGGAATGGTCGGGAACAGCTCATAACTGCCCTAGGTTAACTGAGTAGGTTGCCAATTTAGTGAGGAGGTACTTCAGGGCTGCTCATTTTTGAAAGTGAAACCCTCCAGTTTTTCAACACATGCTTTGCACTTGGGTCCAGAGTTTATTGCAGTATCGAGCTCTCACTGTTGTATACCTGGCAATAGTGACAGTCTGTTCCTCTAGCCTTAGTTACAAGATATTTGCTCTCCGAAAATACTGTGTGAGGGAATTAGTCAATTACAGAGCCTTGAGCACTGGCTAAAATAGTGTCTTTAGTGTGGAATAATTTCCCATTGACAACTGTTATTCCATTTACTTTTCTTTGAAATACAATGAGGATTTTTTTTTTTTAATTCTCTTGTTCTTCCTTTGGAGCAATCAGTACTGCATTAAAGTCATGCTGTTTAAATACTGTATGGAAAAAGGTTTAGTGTAATTATCTTTCCAGTATGTATGCTATAACAATCTTCTTATTTCAATGAGAGATGTTGAAGTGGGAAGAACAGGAAGACATCCCCAATGACAAAACATTCTAAGATTTTATAATATGAGTGAAGATTATTCATTCTGAAAATAGAGTTAAATCACCTGAACATTGCAGTAAATCAAATATTTATTTCCCTGCTCCAAATTCATAAATGGAAAGTGTCTCTGAAAGTATAATTAATTCTATAAAGTTAAAACATGTTGACAAACTCAGTTTCAAGATCATACAAATAAACTAAAGTATGAAAAAAATTGTACAGAAATAATCTCTGTTTTAAAAGAAAGATCAAATATGCATTACTTTACAGTATTTACAGCTACAAACTGTTATAATGGCAGTGAATTACCAAATAATTCAGTATTTAGAGTTTTCATTATTTTTTAAAAATATGAACAAGAACATTTCAGTTGTTTTTTAAGTACTAAACTACAAGCTTTAACTGCCTTATGACTATTTTTATACCACTTTACTAGTATAAGGTAGCTTAAGACAACCAATGGGGAATATGATTTGTGTAGAAGAATACCTAAGTGGGAATAAGCCACCACAACATCATTTGCAAGCCCACCTTCATCCTGCCGATAGAAAACAGTAAGTATTGACCAAGTACCTCAGTAGTCAGGTGCTCTGTAGCTACCACAGCACTGCCATGGGTACTAGGAGGAAGGTTAAATTACAGCAGACTTAACTTATTCCAGAGAATGGATGAGCATCTCCATGGCCAAGCCTAGGGGGTTTCAGAAATGCCCCACTTGTTTAGATGTATGAAATCTTACCTAGCTGCAGCTCAGGAACTCAGTGGGATATGCCATATACAACTTGTGCTACAGATGTCAGTAGGCTCTAGTATTGAAGTCCAAGAAAACCTATTCGGCCAGTGAGGTCATCTTGGACAACAGAACAGTGCTGAAGAAAGTACGTCAGGACATCAGTCTTCTTGATCCTGATAAATATTCAAAGGTTCTTGTAAAGGTATCCCTATGGGAATATGCTTTCTATAATTTCGTACTAGATAAAGCAAAATTAATAGCTTCATTTTGAGTTAACTATGTGTTCAATTCTGATTTTGTCTCTGTTGGAGTAACCCAGAGTAACTGAGCCTGATTTTACTGTGATTCATATATCTGCTAATTCAATTTACCAAGACAAAATAAATCCTTAATTCTATCATGACTTATTGACTGTTTAAAGACCCTTTTCACAGGTGCAAATTATTAGCCAGTTTAAAGGTACTGAAGAATCAGACCTATTAACTTCAGTGCAAGTTGCTTTAGATTCACACACCATTTTTAGAGAGCTGATTCCTTAGGCCTACTGAGATGGCTGATAAATAACCCAATGAAAAAAAATTCTAAAATTCCCATGAACAAAAGGATGAAAGTTTTGAAAGGGTTACAGCAAATTCATTCTTGCTTCATTACCTCCAGTAACAATACAAAAAATAAATGAAAGTGCAGAGAATTACAGGTACAAACTTATACAGTAATCAGAAATCAAACATGTATTCAGCAAACCATAATATGTATGGTGATTAAAGCAGCCATTTGTTGGAAACATTACCCTAAAGCTTTAAAAATGAGTGGCCAAGAATAGCTAAATGATTATGTTTAGATTAAAAAGCATACCAAACACTTGTTTACTTGGATAATACAGGGATAAGGGCAGTTTAAAACCAGAGGTAGGTTGTATTTAATGAGCTCATTGTTTCTAAATGCTGAAACTAAGCTACTAGAGCATATCCTTTAAAGTAAATGTGTAAATAAAATAATATATCAGTCAGGATATGGTGACTTAGTTCTTCATGACAAAACAATGTCACGCATTTTCTTCATTCTGTTTGACACAAATTCAATATACTGAGGACCTGGGGTTTTTATTGTCATAAACTGTGTGCAAGGGGATGAAAAATGCTGCCAAAACACAGAAGGATTGTTTGGGGCAGTGTTTCTTGTTTTGTTTTCACATGATGTTGCAAAGTACAAATATGATGGTAAAAAGAGGAATCAGTGCTGAATAAAATCCTTAACTGTGTTTATGTTCCTGAGGAAAATAATGTGAAGCAGATTAACCATCACTTGCAGGATGGTTGTCGTTTAATTTATTATTCATAAAAGAGTTAGACTTTCAATGGGTGAGATATTTCACAGCCAACTTCCAATTTAAAAAGAAGCATTTCTTTCAGTATTTATTAATAAATACAGTACATAGCATCATTATGTATAAAAGTGACAGGATGTTACCTTTCTCCATTTCCTCAAAGACAAAGGGATTGATAATGTAATTTCCATGTAAATATACTCTGACAGTGATCAAAAGAGGTTTTACTCATCAAAACAGATTTTTGGGTTGGGCCCTGATAAATTGATATATTTAATTGCTGGGATTTTACATTTATTCATTTATCTTCTGATTGAAGGATTTATTTTTTTCTGCAGACCTTTCCTGCAGACCATGTATTTTGATGTGCTGCAAAATGAATGCTCATGCAGTACAATTATTTATATCACATTATGATAAAACACCTTCAATCAAAGCTGTACCATTTTTAATCTCTTTGCACAATAGACCCAAGACAGCAGAGACTTTTTGTACCTGTAACTTGACTGATGCTAAATTCAGTAATACCACTGTATCAGAATTCTTGGAAAGACAACAATTTCTCCTACACTAAAAATTTCAATAGGAAAGGTACCTTTAGTGCTCAAACTTTTCCAGGCAAAAATTCGCTTTATCAAGCAGCAATTCCTAAGCAATTTCTGGCAGCTTGCAGGCTTCTGATGATACTGTCGCAAATCTTCATTCTCTTCCTGTGTTTTCTTCTCAGGGGCTAACACTTCCATCCTAAACAAAAACTTAACCTTTAGTTTTCCTGAAGATATAGACACAACTTAAATCCATAGACTGGGTGTAAGGGAGATGGGGGGAGAAGGGAGAACATGGACTGGGGATAAAGGGAAAGGCTTTAGGATCTCATTAACCATTATTCTTAGCTCATACATTCTCGGTATTAATTAACGTAAATGGAATTACTGTATTCATATTCTTTTGAATTATTTATCTGGAACATTAATGTATTTGTAAAAAATACAGATGGGGAAAAATCATATTTTATCTACTATTTTAAAAAACTTTGATTTTACTTAAATGATACAAATTATATAACATCTTTAGATGGTAAATAAATATTTACCTCTTACCTTAGTCGGTTGTTTAGGTAAAGGAAATAATGTAATCCTCTATGCATGAACCTATTATCCTTCCTATCTTAGCTTGCCTTACATCAGTGTCATAGAGCAGAGCTGCATTCCTCTAGCTGTTATTGAAAGACAGCTGCTCTACCCAGAAAAGATGAATAGTTGGGTTTCTGTGCAGCCTTAATGCCACTGTCACTCAAATGCAGAAAAGCAGCTGAGCCACTTAAAGCCAGTTGTACACTGGGGGACCATTTCTCTACACTACCTTCTGATTCACACAGACAGACCAATAAGTTTCTGTATGACATTATTTTTCTTGATAGACTGCCACTTGGAAGGAGTGGGGGGCCATTAGCAACAGCCAACACCGACTAGGACGTAACCAAAGCCCTACTCAGGGGCCACAAACCCAAGAAAAGGCACCTACCCAGTGCTCCAGGACTTTCATGCTACTCCAAGGTCATGCAAGAGTCCTAAACAGCATTCCCGTTTGCTCTTCAGCGAGCTCCAGCCTGAGATGCCAAGGAGATGCTGCTGAGGACAGAACCAAACTGTAATCTGCAGCAGCCCTTTGACAACCAGCCATAGACTGCGCCAGGGGAGCTACTCTAAGTTACAAACAATAACTGCGCCCAGACAGGACCAGGAGACCAAAGTGGCCACTATTTCACTCCCCTGCTTTTCCCTCACGCTGTGCTCTCACCCACAATCTGAATCTAACAACATTAAACACAATTTGAGCTCTAAAGACAAAAGGTAGGAAAGAGTCAAAGAAAAAAAAAATAAATTGGCATTGGTCACAGTATACACCAGAGTTTGAGAAACAAAGCTGACTTTTCAATTGTAAACTTACTGCTTCCTAAAGAAAGCAAGCATGACGTAACACATGACCTCACTGTGTGCATTTGCATCAGGAGTTTCTATTGATTATGCAAAACAATCAAGGAACAAGTTTCCATTTCCTGAAACTTATTTTTTAAAAGATACTAGAACTCCAAGGTTTTTTTAATCAGGCAGCTTTCCTTCTAACTGAATTAATCTTATTGCCGACTATATAACTTTGCAAGTTTCATGTATGTGAAATTTCATACATACATTTGAACCATGGCTTAACTATCTTGCTTTGTGCAAAATGTTACACAAAAACCTACCTATAACAACTGGAGACATCTCAGATCTATCAGCACAGGCTAGGATGGAGTTTTTTAAGCACACTAATTCCACCTCTGGAAACAGCCTATCAATCAGCAGTGAATTCTGTTCATAACAGCAGAGAAGCATGGGCCTTAACAACCAATTTTTAGGCAGCCAAAGTAAAGGGGAGCACTTCCATTCAGATTCACATCAAGGGATATATTTCAGGCCCATCGCTATTTAGAATGGAACGCAGCTTGAATTTGCACTGTTGGAACAGTACTTGCTCGTATCAGGCCCTTAGAGTCCCACGGCATGACACAGCATTCCAGTCATGGCTGTATTCCCATCACAAGCCTCTACCAAAGTGAGCTGAATTTCAATCTGGTAACAGAGTTTCTGAAACTTCTGAAACTTCAGCAGAGAAACACCTTCCAGCTTAAGCATATTTCACAGCTCTCTTATCTTATATCTTTCAAAGGTGCCATTCTGAGAATAAATATTAGTTTTACATTGGCGTTTTACTGTGCTAAGAAATACATTTTCACCACAGAAGAATCAGTCTGGATTTCCAGATGACTCCTGGAACAGAATTTTGAGTTGCAAGAGCAAAGCATGAATGTTAGTTATTGCATAGAAATAATAGCTATTTTTAAAAGATAATGCTCTCAACTATTTCTACATTCCGTCTTCAAATGAAACTAATGTACTGTAGAAATTAGCTCAAATGCTAGTTCTCACAACATATTCTGTCACACCCCTCAGAGTGCCAGTTCAGAGCTCCCTCATCTCAGAGATTTGTTAATCCAAAGGTAGTGTGAATGGGGAAGTAGACACAGGAGCTGAAACAAGCACCTGGGGAAATTATGCCATGATGGGATAGTAAACAGGAGTGCATACTGCCTAGATGTGGAACAACTGTTCACAGGCAATTAGAGAGGGTTGCTGGATACGGCCCCATATTAGCATTTGAATAAGGTCTTCAGGAGGGACAAGAATACAGAGGAGCTTTGCCAGAGATGGGATATATGAAGGCACAAATTCAATGACGCTACTCAAGAGGATATGGAGAGGTAGAACCCCTGCTGAAATCTTTAGGATTTTCTTATGTGCAGCTGAAAACCGTGTCTTATTTGCCATGATGCAAATAGCTTCACTCGAGATTTAACTCTAGAAGGAAGTATTTTTTCTAAAAATGCTTCAGAAGATGTCAAAGGGTTCAGATTACACTGTATCTGCTTCCTTACTTCAAACCTTAATCAACTCCATTGCAATTTTCTTCTACAAAAGAAGTATACATGAATCAGATGTTCTTTGCGGCACTAATCGTTATGCTAGAATTTTGTAGTGAGTTTAAAATAAACTTAAGCTGTAGAATAGTAAAGTTCAAGGCACCATTGAATTTTTTCCAAGCCAATGATACTGGACCTCATATATCCATAATAATCTATAAAGGAATTAATGTCACTATTCTGAAGCAATGCACTTGATTTACCTCTTTCTCCTCTGCAAATCATGCGCTCTGAGAAAAGGAAGTGGATTGATACTGAATTCCACATTTACAAACCCAAGGACTATAAAAAATTCATTACATCTAATACTGGGAAAAACTGGTCATGTTGTAAGTAACATGAGAAAAGTATCATGTGTGGAAAGGATTTCAACCCAGGCTGCATGGGATCCTTCCTTTCCCTAAATACATTCAATCATTGAAGAATTTAGGCGAAATGAAAAAGGGACCTAAAGAGCACCCTGGGAGTACATTAACTGTGGGTGACCAGTGGAAGGCTGAACTCTTCAGCATGTTCAAATGAGCAGCCAGTTTCTGAAATTAAGGCATGTGTGTCACCTATATGGGACTGGTACCTAGAAGTTACTGAGCCTGAGCAACCTCAGGATCTGGGGATGGGGAGATCTTCCAACTGGGAGTAGTGAAACAGGTAAGAAAGAAAACAAACAGAACTATGTACTAGTGGGAATATCAACAACAAGACAAATGTGGAGAAATGATCTGCAAAACCCGTGGAATGTCTCTGCTCTGAACCCTTACTTGTTACCACGGAAGTAATGAGGAACCTGCACTCATCCTGACCATGTGCCTCACGTCAGGAAAGGCAAACTTTTTACTGCAGCAGTAACAGTGCATGGAGATGGGGACTGCCTAAAGAAAGCAGGTTTTCGTTATTTCACATTATCAGATTTCATCTGTAATCAGTTACATCTGAAAATAAAACTGGGTTTCTGTATAAAAAGTTGTTAATTTCCTACTGATTGTTAAATAACTGCTTTTATGAGTGATTTAAATCATGTCAGTTAAAAACTCCAGAAAGTCACAAGCTGATGAATCATATAAGTGCTATGTGATGCCACACAGCTACAGACATTTTGAGCAGTATTTATTGGAGCTACAAGGAAATGTCTTTTAACTGGGTGCACATGAACATGGCTGCAATAACAGCATGTATGCAAGTTGTCTCTTAATATTGCTTGATCAGATTTGAATTTTGGGAATACAGAACTGCACTTTCTGTGGACTTATTGAAAACTATACAATTCTTCACTTGATAATGAAATAACAGTTGGAAAGACCAGAGGCATCATTACAGAGTGAGAAATGGTTCAGGAATATTCCAGATGAAACAGTCAAAACTGACATGGCATCTATATGGGGTTTTTTGGGGGAATCTCTACAGAACTGATTAGTTGCATTAGTTGATTAACACAACTATTTCAAAAACCTTCACTGATGACTAGGTGGTCTTCTAAGAGTCTTGAAGGAAGAAATTGTTTAATGTCAAAGATGAAGCTAGGTTAAACAAGTGATGTCTGCTGAAAATTTTACACTACTAGAGATTGCAGCTATAAGTTAAGAAATGAATATTGAAAAATAGGGCAAGCTTACAGAATCCAGTCATGGATAAATGTGTGGGTGACTGCTGACATATTAGGGAATATTACAATGAGATGCTTCAGAGAAAAAGCAGGGTTTGGTTTGGTTTGGTTTGGTTTTTTCTCAGCAGAAGCAATTTTTCATAGTATTTTATGATATACAATTTTGGCAGATGAAGGAAAGGATTTGTGAGTGGAAAGGAAAATTTCATTCTCTTTCTGTAAAATGAAAGATGGAACAGAAAAAGATTGGAAGCAAAAATATATCAGCTATTTATTTATCCCCATTGTACAGTGCTCTCTAAGGTTTTGCTGTTGCATTAACTTGAGCTCCATTAACATCTTTTTATCCTTTTCAACATGTTTGTTTGCCTATTTATAGGCAAAAAATGGCAATTGGATAAATACCAGGAATCAAAAGCTTCCTGTACACTTCAATATCAATTAAAATTTTGGGTTCTGCTTTTGCCAACAGAAAGCAAACAAGCAAATCTTAACTTGAACATAGTGAAGAGTTGAGCAGTGCCAGTCACTCTGGAAAGTCTGTGGAAAGCATTTGAAAATATCCCACAAATATAGGGAGAACTGCTATCTTTGTTTTTACTCACCTCAAAAAGGTCATCCTCCTTGATGTATAAAATGTCTATAGGTCCTGCCTGTTCATGCATGGTGAATCTCTATATTGTAAATGAGGAGTGAAGAAAAGAAATAGGAATATTTGGGCAGCACTGCACTGGAATTCTTTGGCTTTTCTTTAGCTCTAGACACTTCGGTGGGACAGTGCAGGTTAATAATTGATTTCAGGTTGTATTCAGGTTGCCTGGATTAGAAAGAGAACATCTGTGTTCAGACATGTTATGTCACAGTGCTTGTGGGCAGTGCAGGTGACAGGAACACATTCTGACACCTTCAACAATTATTTGACTGCAGCAAGAACAATGAGCAACATAAGCAAGAGCAAGTATTTGTGGGTGGGAATTTCAGAGAGTTCCTTCGCTGTGCCAGAGGAATTTCACGTCGTAATGAGCCCTCTTGGGGTTATAGATATATTGGGATGAGCTCTCACTGGATGATTCAGTAGCTGAACTAAACCGAGAGAAAGGGTTTACCTCCTGCCAGATTATAGTGATAAGAGAGATGACAGTGACTCTGATATAGGCAGAAAGGATTTTAATGTTAATCCATAGTTAATGGTAGTTAAAACATTCCTGCTTGCTCTTAGTATTTGTCTGGGGTGCATCTATATATTCTACCCCAATTGGTTAAAGTGACAGGGGTTTCTAGATGTTCAGTGGTAATAAATACTTCTCAGCAAAAAGAAATATAGTCTATTTACTGGTGAAAAAAACAGAGTTTTATGGTTGCCAAGAAGCTTTCTTGTCAATACGTCAAAGGCTTAATTCTTACAGGATTTATAATAGGTACAGAGTAATCTTTCATTTTCCCAAATCACAGGAGAAAATTGGACTAATGAGAGGGGGGGGGAAAGGATATGCAAGCCCTAAAAACTTTTTAGTTAGTTCCAAAAGGTTTTTTTTTCCATAGGTAACTTTATATTAGCAAATTTGAACAATCACATATGATTGCTGTGAAAGGCACTACATCATTGATCCTTAGTAAATATTTTTTGAAAAACTACTCAGTAGTATCAGATAGATGAGAAGACTACCTTGGTTGGCTATTCCAAAATTGAAGACGACCATCCTCTGCCACTGAGATGGACACTGGCAGAGGGAGGTCAGAGGGATGGCTTGAGTAAGGCACACGTGCCAAGACTATACTAAGATGATCCATTTCATTTGTGTGAATGGTATGTTCTGATACTAAAAAAGGGTAGCAACATGCCTGGAAGTGTCATCAATGCCGTAGCTCATGAAGAATTAACAAGTGTATTCGACAGTTAACTTCCTAAAAAAAGAATTTTTATCTCATAGTCACAGGACGGATACACCGAAGTCTTAAATGTCTCCATACAAATAGGTACTGATTTGTACATTTGTATATCATCATGCTTTTACAAGAAAAAGACCTATTTAAAAAGTCTGAAAACTCAAACAGATGACAATAAAGGCTTATGAGACTAATTCTGGTAGATTTGTATACAAATTATGGCATGGTTTTGTGCATAATTTGTTAGAAATATTGGTAGATCAAGTTGCTACTTTAGAATTAACAGAATGTGAGACTGGTCCTAAACAGTGTGTGCAATCATGTTATCTGTTTGTATCAAAAGTAGTATCATGAGTCTATGACATTGGGGAGTGTCCTGGTTTCATCTGGGATAGAGTTAATTGTCTTCCTAGTAGCTGGTACGGTGCTATGTTTTGAGTTCAGTATGTGAAGAATGTTGATAACACTGATGTTTTCAGTTGTTGCTAAGTAGTGTTTAGACTAATGTCAAGGATTTTTCAGCTTCTCATGCCCAGCCAGCGAGAAAGCTGGAGGGGCACAAGAAGCTGGCACAGGACACAGCCAGGGCAGCTGATCCAAACTGGCCAACAGGGTATTCCATACCATGGGACGTCACATCTAGTATAGGAACTGGGGGGAGTGGGGGCGGAGAATCGCCACTCAGGGACTAGTGGGGTGTCGATCGGCGGGTGGTGAGCAATTGCACTGCTCATCATTTGTACATTCCAACCCTTTTATTATTGCTGTTGTCATTTTATTAGTGTTATCATTATTAGTTTCTTCTTTTCTTTTCTATTAAACTGTTCTTATCTCAACCCACGAGTTTTACTTCTTTTCCGATTTTCACCCCCATCCCACTGGGTGGGGGGGGCAGTGAGTGAGTGGCTGCGTGGTGCTTAGTTGCTGGCTGGGGTTAAACCATGACAGGGAGGATGAATAAAAAGTAGAGGAAATTAATATAGTGGATTATTTGATTAACTTCTGTAAACATATGGACATGCCAACAAATTCAGAAGAGAAAGTCCATCTACAATTTGCTGTTGGAAATTATCTGCTCTTGGTTTAAGTCATTATTTTTACAGGTAATCTTACTTATCAGTAACAGTATTAATTACATTCTGAGCTTTACAGCAATCAGAACATTGTAAACAATGTTCTGTATAATAAAAGCACATGTGTTTTGCTTCAGAACAGTGAGACATATTAATTTTTAAACTGGTCTTGAGTTTATTATATGGATTGGATACAATCCCTCCCTGCCACTATGACTTCTCTTATAGGCCCTACATATATTGTGCTCAAAAGCATTAACATAAACAGCAGAAGACTCCCAGTTAACTCATAACTATTGGAGCTCCATTTCAGATGATGATCACTACTTTGGAAAGTGCTATATTTTGCTTTTGCTCAGGCTCCTAATTAGCCTGATATTTGTCAAAATATCCCTAGAAGCTATCTGGAATTTCCTTTCTTTGTAGATCTTTATCAATTACATGTAATTTATAACTAAAGAACTATGAAACAAATTGTCGATCCTTGTTTTGTGGCAGGGAGTTTCCAAAATGTAAGAAGAATAAGTTTGGCTAGGACACGTAAACATTTTTTTTTTTCTCCGTACTTATAGATTACTAAGTATAGGGCAGAGAAAAGGTGTTCAGTTCTCACATATCCATTTAATTCACTTTTTACAATGCCACAGAATTAAGATCATACCCAGTAAACCTCATAGGGTCAGTGACTTATCTATGAATATCTAAGTAATCAAATGCATATTAAACTAGCTTGCAAAGCTTTCACAGACAAATTAAATACAAGAGAAATAAGGTACCTTTTCCGCACAATTGAAGGTTCCCTTCTTATCTACTGGATGTTACATCTTTCAGCCACCTTTAGGCAGCAATGAATAACATTTAGTGGTAGCATAGCATAGCACTGGTAACAGAAAGGGCAGACACCTCCAGCTCCAAAAAAACCTGCTTATCAGAGAGTGTGCTGCAGATGGGGCAGCACTAACACAAGTGAAGCTAACTGAACAATAACAAAACGTTTCCATGACCCCTTTTTTCCCCTGCTTGTTTTTATAAACAATTTATTACTAGTATCTGAAATGATTATTTCTAAGGCATGGTCTCCTTCGTCCATGGTATTTTCAGACATAAACAGCTTAGAGTAAGAAAATGCTACAATAAATCATCTACACAATGTGTTCTTAACTGCTACAAAGCAATCATCATTGCTGTCTTTTACTCACTGGAGAACAGGAACAAAATCTGAATGATTTCAGATGCTATCTTGTTGACAAATACAGTCCCTGAAATGGTTAAAAAAGAGGAATACAAAAAAAGAAAGGAAAAAGGGGTGCAGCTAAGCAATTAATTGAATAACTGAAATCAGAAGCTTCTAAAAATTGATTTGACCATGAGAAGTGCTTTTTATCTACAATATGGTTGTTGAAGAAGGAGCTTGAGGAGACAGAGGAATGTTACTGCACAATACGCTTGGGAAAGGAAGCAAAATATGTCTTATATTTCATTTTGGTTTCAAATAATATTGATTATGAACTAGTAGAAAAGAAGTTTTATGATTTCATATTTCAGTAGAACATAACTCATACATTTCCTCAAAAAGACACAGAAGTCTCATTTACCAGGAATATACACACTGCTTGGAGACAGTACACATGAATCAGTCTGAACACATTTGTCACTTGGATCCCTGATGAAGTATCAGCTGAACTCTTAAATGATCTTCCAAATTTTGGAGAAAACAATACAGATTGGATACAAGCTTGCATTTTTAGGCTGCCACATAATGTTGCACTAAATAAAATCATGTTGAAAATTATCGTCTCATTAAACTTCGTGCCTATTGCCTTATGCTCAGCAAAATAATTATAAACATCTCATGGACAATGGAATAGGAGATAAAAACAATAAAGATCTTTTCAGACAGACTTTAAAGCTGTGTGTTTATTTGGATACACATGCAAAGTGAACAAAGTTATAAAGTAGATGAAATAAAAGTAGTAGATATTTCTGAATTTTAATTCAGGCTTTCATACGTTGTTATAAAATTTTACTCTTATGAAACTGTTCTGAAATAATTTATGTTTTCCTAGATAAAAACAGCCTCAAAGATTGAACAGAGGTTGAGAGAATATAAATTCAGAATACAATCAACTGCACTACATTGCAGTCACATAAGAATTGAGGCTTGATTCTGTGATATGCTGGGCACTTCCAGCTCTTACTGTGGATAACAGAAGGATGTAGAGTTCAGCATTTTGCAAGAGCAGGCTCAGGTGATTATCATACACTGACAAATTATCATTTGAATCTATTTTAGCTTTTTTGCATGTATGATTTCTTCCTTAATGGTCCCGAAGTGAGACTAAAAACTATAGTAAGTGGAAGTTCACATTGTGGTAAGCTGGGAGGAACTCAGGAGGCAGAAACAATGCTGGCAAGCAAAAAAGTCATTTATTATTTAAATAGGTAATAGGAGGAGCGTTTTTGTGCAGCTTTGGAGTGACTGCATTTTACATACAGTTTTAATCACATTACTATTTAGTAAGTTCAATTAATAAGTGATGTGTTTTTTGCTGCCTCATGCAAATAAATTTACCAGAACTATTGGATCTGTTAACAGCCAGTTAAAATCGTCTTTTCAGAGACACGTAGCATTCTTACATAGTAGCTTTCTCTGTTTCTAGGGCTGTCCAGCAGTGGTTAGTCTTTACTAAATTAGACAACATGCACAGCAGTCAAAAATAGTTGCATGTGCCATGGATATTAAGAAAAGGGTTCAAGTTGTTTATAAATATCCAGAGGCTGAGCTGATCAATACTTGCAATTTAGGTTCAAGCTGAATCAGCATCTGGTAGGCTGAATGCCACGACCAGTAATCACTTGGGCCACGCATACAATTTAAAATGCTTACTTTACAAAGATTTAGTGTTTGTTGTGAATGTGCCTGACAGCAGCGGGAACAGAAATCTTCTGTTTTGTCACAGAACAGGGAAAACACAAGCACTGTACAAGAGCAATACCTTTAGTCTTCCACTAGAGCAGCTACATCTAATGACAGTGGTTTTTTCCTTCTTCTAAATTCTTGGCTTAATTGGAGAGACTAATAGGGCAGTTAGCAAAAGTGATAGTTTTGGTGTCTTTTGTGGCTGCAATTTCTCAGAGAAAATGAACAGAAAACACACAAAATGGGTTACCAAACAATCAACAACTACAGGTTTACTATCAAAAGAGACACCTTTCCTCAGTAATTAGCACACAGAATATCAGCAACCAAAGAAAAACCCTTTAATAGCCATGTTCTAGCTATTGATTTTCTATAATAGCCTAATGATCCTTATGCAGTACTAAAAGTGTGGATAAGAGTGCCATAGGAGTTAGGAGCTTCTCATCAATTTATTAATCCCTATCTCAGATTCAAACACACATAAGAATAATTATTTTGAAACTGAGGTACAAACCTACTGCCTTACACACTTCTATAAGTGTACACTTATGCAGTTATATAAGGGCACTTACACACTTGCGTAAGACTGTGTTTTCATACTTCTGTCCACCTAAAATTCCCTCTAGAGCATAGTGTAACCAAAGTGTACAGCATAGACTATCTGCAGTGGCCAACACTTTCCAGAATTCCCGTAACTGGAACACCTGGGAGCCTTTTCTTCCTCAAAATACTCTTGAAATATTAAAACAGAACTTTTCATTACAGAAAGAACTTCATTAGCATGGGCTTAATTTAGTGATGCATTTACATGAGATCATGTCAGGGAAAAGCTGATTATAGTCTTACTTGTGGGGAAAAAACATCTTTTTAAAGTGGTTTAGCAGGCCAGCACTATTTAAAACTGAAAGTTTGCAATTTGTGGATACTCAAGGTGTGGTTTTATGTTTGATTATGTACTGTCAACATATGTTAAATGCCTGTCCAGGCAGAGCAGTGACAGGGTATTTACAGTGTTACCGTGAAATCCTCAAAGGGAGCTGTGATACAGGGTACTCAGAAACTACAGAAACAGATTCCATCAACAGCATGCCTTATTCTAACACTTCACAATGACAGAAATCACTCTGCAAACTTCTAACTATTCCACCGCTACCTTCTGGAAAATCAAAGTTGTCACTTCCTAGTGAACAAGTAAGCTCTCAGAAATCTCCATATTGTGCTGTTGCTGCACGATAGCAGTGCAGGAAAGAAACAGAAAAGCTGTAATTTAGTAGTCTCACACTTTTGCAGTCCAGCAGATTTTATATCATTTAGAAGACGTACCTGACAGACAAACAAAAGTCTCATCTTTATCCATATTTATTAAATGAGACAAAACTCAGTTATTTCTCATTGTTAATGAATAAGAATAATAATTTCTCATTTTCCTTTTTGGGTACATACACACATAAAGAATAATTTTCTTTCAAAAAGTGAGACTGGAGTTAGACTGTGCTAATAAGGTAAAATTTTATTTATTTTTCTAGTGCTTATGAAGGCAGCATAGCTGGAGACTGTTCATCTTTGATGAATTATAATAAACTTTAGATTCAGTAACTGCATATTTTGACAGCTGAACAGCAAATAATTAGTTTGTTATGAACCCAAGGAGCCTGAAAAGATACCGGCAAATCACAACTGTTACCTGTCTTAGACATGGGTATTTTTATTTCCCTTTTCTATCAAGTGATATAAAGAGGTCTGACATAGCACCCTAGCTACATGCTCTGTTGTCACTAGTGTGATCATCTCCATCAGCTTTCATGTCTGTCTTTCAGCTATGTCTCTGTTCATTAAGTTTTAGTGTTTCATAGTTAGGATCCTATTAAACATGAATGGTAGGGGTCACTCATTAATGAAAGTACATCTATGAATGGAGAAAGGATTGGCTCTTGGTCCAACTCATCAATGATTTTATCACCAATTTAAAGAACACTGTTAATTCCTTATATGGACAAATGCAAAGGTTGATGGAATAAGTAATCAGGAGGACATTTTACTGTTACAGGATAAACTCAGAAATTTTTTTGCAGTTCAGCAGAATGCAAAACAAAATTTCTAAGAACAAAGACTCTATCTTTGTTCAAACAAACCAATCTAGGACTATACCAGAACAACATTCTGGTTTAGAGTCCACAGTTCCAAAGAGATGAGAAAACAGAGTAACTTCAAAGGATGACTACAAAGTAAAGGAAGTTAAGAGATACTACATCTCTTTGTGAAGATACTCATAAATGGAAAAGAGATCCGATTATGGAAAATTTTTGAGGCTGATGGACATGGACCAAGTATGATGCAAAAGGTGAAAACTGAAGCTAGACAAATAGGGAAAATAAGATGAAATTTTAGGGTAGTTAAATATTAGTGGTGATCTCTTTATTGGTTTGTTTTGTTAAAAACAATAATCATATCTGAAACATAAATTATGATCCAATCTCTGTGAAAAGAAGACCTCTGCCTGGAGAAGGTCAGCTTAGAAGATTACTGTGATCAGCTCTGGATTTAAAAAAATGCTATTTTTTGCAGATGGAAGGAAAGAGCACTATGTTGTTCTCCCCTCATTTCACAGGTTGTTTGCAAGGTTACCTTCATTGTCATCAAAGGTGGAAATATAACTGTAAAAACATGAATATAAAACACTGTTCTGTAGCAATTCTGTCAGATTTTCTGGCAAATTCCAGAGGTTCTAACAATGCTTCTAACACCACTTAAATTCTAGCAAATTAATTAAAGATTATTCAATTTTTCAAGATTAAGTCACTTGTCTGCATTTCCCTATGTTGTCCTTCAGCAAAGAGTGTCAAAGCTCCATACAAATCTGTATTTAATCAGATGATCATCATTTAACACTATGTTAAATGCCCAAGTGATTAAAACACCTGAATAATTGAAGGGATTCCTAATGGAATAATTACAATAATGTTCTTTAGTATATCCCTATTTTCATAGCTTTGGGCAATACCAAGTGGTTCAAATTAATAAACCATCGCATAGATCAGATGGCTTTCCAGCACCTACAGTTCAGTACTTGAAGCTATTGGTTAGGAAGGCAGTCATAAACACTGCAAATAATAATGAGATTTTTGACCTTCCAGTGTCATGTAAATTGATGTGTGCCTGACATAGGCAGACTTTGCTGCTAAATTCAAAAGCTTTCAGCTTTGTCATTGTCCCCATCTTGTAATTGGATGTGCTAACTCTAAAGGAGACTAAAATAGAGGAGTAAAACCAGAGAAGAGAGTTAGGAAGAAATGAATATTCCTTTTCAAAAATATACATATTTTTAGTTCTTGTAAAAGAAAAATGATTGTGATTTCTCAGTTAAATACTTTATCCCAAATGAGGTTGTATACCACATGCTGGCAATTAATGTATATAGATCTATAATAAAGCTTATTCTCCAGTGCCTAGCATTTCAGACTGTAAAAGTCAAGTCCAATTAATGAGAAGTAGGCATTTATACTACTCATTTGACTTTTTTTCCCATGCTTTGCTCCTGATATGCTGATTTTCTTTCTTTTTCATTCTGACTTCTATTCATTTTTCATTCATTTATGGCAGTTCCTAGTTCTGAGTAACTGGGGTCCACCAGCTGAAATATTGCGATTCTCACACTTTGGTATAGCCACTTTCTGTCATATACTGTATAATGGTCAAGCAAAACAATTCTATTTTGTGTTTTGCAATGATAACTGAGCAAATTTTAACTGCACAGTTTGGCAAGCTAAACAGAGTTGGTTAAACGCCATTATTATGCCATATTACAGATGGAAAAAATAAGAGACTAAATTAAGCGACTAGCTTAGAAAGATTCACAGATTGGAGGGACATCAGCAAGCAAAGAAAAATACTAAGTATGTGCATTGGTAGTAATAAAAAAGACCCAGATATTCAGGACAATATGCAGGTACTGTAAGGTGTGACCCATGCTCCTGATACAGAGCACAACAGCAGTACCCAGTGTGTTCATGACATGACACCCGGTGCTGTGACCAGAAGAACGATGCCACACACTGATACCAATAGACTACGTTGATACTGCTACATACTGCAGTACAATGAAGCAATATATCAACATCTGTATATATTAAACAATAACACAAAAATTATTTCGATAGACTTAAAGAAACTCCCAACTGTGATTCTGTAATGAGGGAGGGAGATTGAAACAGGGACAGGAGCAGGGAGACTGTGAAGGAAGGGGAAAGGAGAAGAAATGTTGCTGCAACTAGGATTCTCCCTACCATACCTTTCTTTTTTAATTGAAAATTCAATTTGTGATGCAAAATAAATACTGAGAATGAGCGCTAAAGATTGAGGACACGTGGCATTATCAAATTTCTTTTTTAATTCCCCTATATTAAAATATTCATAAGCGGAAACACTACCAGCCCATGTAATTAATACGACAGTTGTCCCACAGCTCCCCAAACTCTTCTGTCATTGTTGTTCGTCTAAAAAGAGAAATACGAAGAGTTCAGCCCATATTTTGAGAAAGTAACTCTTTGCAGAAGGATGAGAAAGTGATTTAGCATCCAGATACTTCTCCCAGACCTAATTCTGTACCATGTTAGCATAGCTAAGGATCCTCTGGGGTTCTGATAACTTACGGTAGTTAAGTACTGTGGCATTTACTACAACGACTAGGTCATTATCATGAACAAATTCTAATTTAGGCGACTGTATTTTGCTTTCCTACATTTCTTTGACAATTCATGGAAAACCATATTATAGCACTGCAAGAGGTTCTTTTCATATAACCATTACACATCCATGGGGACAGTTTGTTATTTAATAACTGTATAATGATCCCAGAAAGCAAGATTTTATGACGTATGAAGTTTTAGTACAAGGATGAAAAACACGGTAACTCAGTCCATCTTCATGAGACACCACATTAATTTTCACCTTACCACACTAATACATACTACTTTCTAATTCAAAATGGCCAAATCAATCTAAGAAGAGGAAACACTTGCACTACTGAATCATCTCCAACCTTGCTACACGCCTGTCAAAATACTTCATGTTCTCATTTCCATTTTAAGTGATATATTAAAATATGAGTATATACAGACTTTTACACCATGACAAATTACTTCTTTCCAGATACTAATTTTGGACAAAAAAAGTACTTATTGTATTAACAACTCTGTGTTAAAGGATCATGTCAGAAGATTTTCAGAGGGTGTTTTCCTGTAAAAAATATGAAGCTAAAAACATCACTACATACCCTAACTCATCTGCAGGCATTTATATATTGCACGGTTTTTCATAGTGGTAGCAAAATGAAGTTTTTGTGTTGGAAAGAAATACCCATCTGAATAAGATAAAAAAAATTCAAAAACTGCTGTGTTAGAGGGGAGTAAAGAGTAGAGAAGCCATCTGACTTCTAGCACTCAACTTCCATTGTTAAATTGAGTTGCGTAAATTCCCTCAATTAAATCTATAGTCGTGCAGAGAGATGTCCCATCAGAGGGTGATGCAGAATCCCTGCGTGTTCTGCCCTGAACTGCCCTCTCTTGGCTACATTTTTGACCTGATTAAGTGCTTAAAGTTAGGCAGTGTGAACACGTTTTGTTATGTCCATTCAATTTCTATCAAGACCTAGCACTCATAGGCACTGTGGGATCATGAAATGCAAAAGAGCCATAAAAGTGAAAGTTCTATTACTAGCAATGCAATGGAAGCCATTAAAAAGCCATTATCTATCAATAGTTGATGTATGCTAGTTACTTATAATGCCCTATTATAAGGTTGTTTGTGTGTGGAGAGGGCAGGCAGGGTGGGGGAACTCAAACAATAATACCTCAGGGTGGTAAGTACTGACAGTACTAACTCTTTATGACAACCACAATATGGTAACCAAACAATAACATTTATAAACTGCCAAAAAGACTAGGAGAAAGTTCTACACTATTTTGGGACTGGTCTGAAGTGGATTGCAAATCCATTTTGCAGAATGCACATTAAAAATGCTCCTGCCTAGAGGCTGTCATCCCTTACTGTATTATGGAAGTACCTAATGGCTTCAGCATATTAGGTACTATACAAACACATTTTAAGAAACGTTTCTTTTTCCTCTGAACCGCAATGTAAATAGGCAAGATGAAGGCCAGGCAGAAGGATGCATCCATTGTCTCCATTTGACAGATGGGGAATGGAAGCCCAGCGAGACCGAGTGATTTGCCTGAGGCGGCTGTGCAGCAGAGCCAGGAATTTGACCTAGACAGCTTGAGTTCCAGACCAGTGCCTTCTCTCATTAATACCTGCTTCTTTATGCATTTTTTTGCCATAATCTAGTAAGTAAAGGAGCGCTGCTTTGTCTCCGGTTTAATAGGATAACAGTCTTAAAATTATATACAGGAGTCAGTAACTTCAAAAAATCAGATGATAAATTTTAGGCTGTATTGATTTTAGTTTCTTCCCTCAGCTCCTACGTTCTTTAAAACATCTCCAGTAATTTGATTCCAGCTTTGGAAGGAAGTCCTTTGGGAGCACATGAAACAGCGTTTCAGTTAAACCTCTAATGTGATTTTTCATCAGTCAAATATTAAATACTTGAAGAGAAAATAAACTTGAACTATGAGAAATGCTTCTGATGCCAGTTCAGAAGATGCACATCTGTGCAGTTCTGCAAATCGACAATAGATTCACTTCTGTGTCGCAATACTGAGTGATTAGGTTTCGTGCCTCATACATCCATCTTCGGAAGTGTGAGAAATGAAAACAACTGTAAATATGGATAAAACAAAAGTGCTGTCTTATCTAAGATAGCTGGATTTGTACAAGAGATTTCTTTACCATTTGTTGCAAGGCAAAAATCACATATATAAACAGTAATGGCCAAATTTCAAAGAGTTCAGAGAATCATTACTTTCCTAAGTCCTAAGCCTATAAAATGTAATGAATTACATATCTGTGAGCTTTGTTTGATAGAAAGAGAGAGAGATTAAAAAAAAACAACTAAAAAAATCAATGTGCCAAATGTTCAGTTGATAGTAATCGGTAGAATTGGGAGAGTGAGGAAAAACTCCCTAAATAAACACTAGACTAGTTCATGATTTAACATTATGTAAAATGCACAAGAAATTAACGTTATGAGATGTACTAAAATGAGATTTATCCGGTTTTTGTTTTAAGAATAATATTGTTTCTCTGAGTCTTGGGAAATTCACAGTACACTCTGAAGTCCTACTTCTAGGCTAACTGCAAAATGATATCCACAAAAAGTAATGATGGAAGAAGCAGGGCAAATGAGGCTGCAAAAAATAGAGAGGTTACACAATCACCCAGGTGCCTATTGATTTTCATAAGCAAGTCCTCAAAATGTGATCCTATTTACTGCAAGTTAATTATCCACACTACTCAGTGTACAGAAAGGTAAATGATTACCATTGCAAAAGGAATCAAGACCCTTTGAAAAGAATATAATAAATGCAGGTTCTGCACATATACTACAAATGATGAGCAAATTTATACTGGAAATAAAAAATGTGAGAGAAAGCAACCTGATAATAAAACCCCCCAAATATGAGGAAAAAGTAATAATCCTCTGCCTTCTAATTTTATCACAGCCAAAAGAGGCCTTGTGGCAAAAAATGTCAATTCCAAAGCCATAGCTTTGTCACTCTGACATTTCTTAGAAAAACGAAAAATTAATTTTGAGGCTAGTTCATGCAACAGACTAGGGCACTTGAGTGAGAAACTGAATGAAAAGAAATGCTGGTACAATATTTGGTTCAAGTAATAGTTATCAAAACTTTTGGACAATTTGCAGAGAATAATTATCCATTAGTAAAAGTACCTCCTGCCTAAGCAGCTCAAAAATAGGAAAATAATTGCCATCAGAATATTATTCACTGCTTTGTTTGGGCTTTTTTCTTCTAACAATGAATGCATTAAGAACCATGCAACCTTCCAGGGAAAATGTAAGGAACTATCAGTCACTGGTGTGGGAGGAAATCAACATATATATTCCAGTCTCCTAAATAACTCTTATTGCTGTCATTCTTTTGACTTGCTTGAGAAGATTAGTTGTTTCCTGGTGTACTTGCATACTCAAAGTTAGGCAAACGAAACAGTTTCAGTTCTAGGCTTCCTGTATGGTTGGAGGGGAGTCTACACGAGTAGTTTGGAGTAAATAATTGATCCTTCCAGCCTAATAACAATAAGAACTCTTGGTTCTTTCTTCAAAATTGTGGGGCTTATAGTTGGAGACTTTTAAGCAGAGCACTAGTTGGTTCTGTGCTGGACAACCAGGTTCATATGTGCTTAAAGCAGCTGAGAGCCTACACTGACGTCAACGAGACCATGCAGAATCAAACCTTCTCTGCGCATCTAAGAAATGTACTTCAACCCAACCTAGACCTGTTTTCACTGTGAAACTCAAGGATTCTTAACCGTAGAGACTTTTTTTCTAGACAAATCTCAACTTTGTCTTAATTACATTGCAAAGCTTTCTTTTTACTAATAAGAAGGTCTCTCCCTCTCCATGCTTTATAAGGAAGACTGAACATTTCTCCCCTTCATAAAGACCTGTAAAGTTTCATCCTAACGCAATCAGGATTTAAGAAAGTTGTAAGTAGAAATGAAACATCTGCAGATAAGCATTATAGTTCATCAGTTGCAGCAGATATAGTTGATTACTGGAATTTGAAAATAGAAAATGTAATTGCAAAATTTTAGATTAAAGTAATTACACTGGAATAATTATATGGGACTGAGTTCATTATATTACAAGGTAGTTTTAACATCTGAACCATTTAAAAATATATGCTGACTAGTACTGAAGCTGAAGTCTTCCTCAGAAAAGCATATGAAACTAATATTCTGAAAGTATCCGTGAATACACAGTCTACTTTGTAATCTGGTTAAACACAAAGTTAACGCATAAGAAAAAAATAATGGTTTATTCTATTGCACTCATAAGGTCACAAAGAAATTTAAAGCAGAAAGTATTAAACAAATCAAAATACATTTAGGAAACTAATGACATTTTGGACTAACAGCAAAATGTTAAAGAATTATTACTTCAATTAACGGAAAAAGATAACAGTCTTTTCTTGTGTTATCAATTCTGACAACATGCAAGTTTAGTAACGATTATATTAGAAAGACATAACTTGTAGTACAAATGCTTTTGGAAGGTATTGAATTCAAGTGTTATACTCCTGTGAAGACTTCTGATTCTTAATATTTATTTAACTCAATCACCAGTTTGGAGCTGGGGAGGAGCAATCAGTTTTACACAACTGCTTAAATCTTGATGATGTCAACAACTTTTGAGATGTTGTATGTTTTGCACATTTTACAACAGTATGTAAAGAATGTTTAATCCTTGTCTGGTAAGTGTAAGACCATCCCAGAATCAGACCCAAATGAATCCTCTCCATCCTCTGGATCTTATAGCTGTTCCTCTCCTCCGAGGCTTCATGGGAAATCCTTCCACACCTTCACTGTTCAGAGGTTATAACGGCTTTGATTCAATAAAATACTTGTATGTAGAAAGCCCCCTTGATTCCAGGATTTAGCAAATACTTAATCCCCACAGAAGACAGTCTAACAGAAGCACTTTTCTAATTGCGACCCTAGGTAAAATGAAATGAAGAGTGAACATTCTCTTCGTGACTCTTCAACAGGTATTAAATAAAATGGGTTAATTTAAAAATTGATTGATTTGACGTACTTGAATGCTTGAGGAACTGCAGTCCTAAGGCACCTGGAAAACCTGTAAAGATGGGAACCAAGCAGGAGGACACTTTTTGGCTTTGTGTATAATCAGTTCTGATCACAGAAAATTTCTGAACTGTAATTAGCACTCAGTTAACTTTGTGCCAGCTGCCTGATGTTGGCACATAAAAATCTCTCCTTTTAAGTTACTGATAAAGGGACAGAGGTGGGTTTAATGCTGCAGAGCATTAGAATACTTATAAAAAGAAGAAAGTAAAGTTCAAAGAAAAATCATTTGTATAAGCTCCAGCAGTGCACATTATTAAAAGCTATTCATATACTGTGCACCGGACGGCTACTGAATTCTCTCGCTTAATTTGCACTCAAATTACCACAGCAGTGAGCCTCAAAATAAGAAGGTAGAAGATATATAGCAATCTATTGCTTTAAAACAATCCAGTACATTGATATGGCCAGATGGTAATAGGAAATCTAAGAACGAAGCAGCAAACTGAGACACAGCAGTCTCTTCATTTGTGGTCTGAAGTGGCTTTTCTGTTTTTTCAGAAGTCACCTGCAGCAGTTCTCCCACTGTCTTTAAATAGTTCTGAGAATCAGATCTTTGGTTCTAATGGAGCTCTGGAAACTAAATGTCTTTCAGCATTTAAAAGAATTTTTTCTCCTTTTGTTTGCATGGCATAACACCAGCCAAGTCTTCCTTCTTTTCTAAGAAAGTAAGCAGTTTTTGTTCTCCTTCATCTAGACCATATTTTACATTTTTGCCACATTTGCATGTAAAAGAACACAGATATTTTATTCTACATACATTGTAGAATGAAACAACCATTTCTGTGATAGTAAATTCCACAGTTTTGATTTTACTTGCACAGGAAATAAAAACACATTTCTTTATCCCAGGTATCAATTCAAATACCTATGTATTCAACGATATTTTTCCAATAATATTGGGGAAAAACTCCAATAATATTGGAAAAATTTCCAGTATTTGCATATTTGCTATGCCTATTTTTATTATAGTACATTAACCATCTATAAAAATAAACTGGACACAGTTCTGAATACAAGTACTTGCTCCATTTAAAAAGAGTGTATCTAGGGTGTCAAATCTAATTTGCTGCACATATTTGATCAACACTTCTTAGAATGAAAAAAGAGTGACGTTTGTGCAGCAACTATGTATTCATTTATTAGCTTGTTAATTCCCCAGATTATTAGAAAGTCTTTGAACTCTTTTAATATTTTGATCATAAAATTACCAAGATTTTTGTACGTCCATTTTAATTTCTGGGTTAACTAAAAAAATATATAGTTGGAAACAAATGCACAAATGCACCACTGTGTCTTCTGATGTTAGCAGTTCTGCTAAATTTAACAGCCATAAAATATGCAACACCAGATTTTTTATATGTGAAAACTATGTATTACCTTCTTTAACCAATCCTGAACTTCTTTCATAAACTCACCTGATATTTTAAATAATAAGCAGGATAAAAATACGCAAAACTATTAAATAAATTTCCAAGGCCCCCAAATCCACTAAAATCTCCATTAATAGATTTCCGATAAGCTGTTCAAGAAGGCATTCTCATCTATTGAAAGGAAGATAAGTCAGTAAATACTGGTGCTCTTCAAAAATCATTACTAAAAGACAGCACCAGGGTTATCACACTTTTCTAAACAATGGACATGTCCCAGAAGTGCCCAGATCCTTGCCAAAGCCACTTAATACAAAGAAATTACTGAAAAATCCAACAAAGGGGTTATTTCAGTCTTTTTGCAAGACATCTGGTACTACCCATTTATCACTTGGCTAGAAAAATGTAGAAGAAACTTCTCTTGAATTCAGCATTTTTGCTTCCTTGAGGCATCCATCTGATGAAAGCCAGAACAGGCAGGCACCAATGATAACAAGGTAATCACCTTTTTTAAAAACTGGAAGATTAAGATTGTTACCAATGCTCTCAGTGATATGAAACTGAGCACCGTAAAATATTCTTGGTCATCTGAGGAGGAACCGAGCTGCAGTTCTGGTGCTTTGCCATAGTTCCCCGCCCAGCCTTGGCATGAGGCTTGGGAATGGGAGAGGAGTGCAAGCAGCAGGTGACTGCATGTAGCAGCATGATTGCGGGGAAGGTCAGTGCTGTGCAAATCACCAGGGCCCTTGAGGGGTCCACAGCAGCTGGAATAAAATGGCTGCAGGTATGGCTGAATACCTGCTAAAGCTTTCGGTCCCCCGGGCTGCAGCTTTTAGCTTCCTCCCCACAGGCTCTCAGCCCTAAATTTTGCGTAAACTTTAAAGTGTATGCTTGACTGAAAAAAAGGTTCAGATGAATTCTGCTGTGAACAGTGAATTTCTTATTAGTATATTTAGCATCACTTCAAAAAACACTACATTGTCAGGGTTCGGTTAACACATTTACAGTTCTCTTAAGCTGTGGCGTTTCCCAGTGAACTGTATGAACTGGGCAGAATATTTTTTCTTTGTTGCATCCAAAAAGCATCCAAAGCAGAGGGAAAGCATCAGATTATTTTAGTATTTGAGCCAAACCAGTGTATTGCAGTTTAATCACAAAATGATGTCAATTATGGTCTTTCTTTAATTCTGTGAAATTTCAGCATAGACCTTTCTTGCTGTAAAGTACATATTTAATATTCTTCTCCTGAGTCTTCAAAAGAATCAGGCCAAGCAATGACAGTAGTTGCAGATATAGAGGTTGACATTACTAATAACTTTCTATTCCCCCCAAAAGTCAAAGCAAACCCCAGTTCCTTTACACAGAAGGCTGAACTTGCCATAACTATAAAAATAATACTGGGTCCAATACACATAAAACAATGCGTGTGAATGAATGGTTTTCAAATGGCCACAAGAGTTTCCTAAGAGGCAAAATGAGAAAGTAAGTGAAAGATTTTTTTCATTCCATTAAAAATAACCAGATGGGACTAGAGGTAAGTAAACTTGTCACAAAGCTATGATTTGACCAGTAAAAAAATGGTAATTCATTTCTTCCTTATTTTAAGTCTTTACCCAGTCTGAAAACCGTTAGTATTCATGGCAAAGAACAGACATTTCTCTGTTTGCCACACTTGCCAAAACCCTATATACTTGTATGAGGTACTGCTGAATGTCTGAAATCATCCAACAAAACATACTTCTGTTGCTTTTGCCAGGATGATCTTTACTTTATTTGAAATTCATCTTACAAAATAGTTAATAATCTCAGAATTTAGTCTCAATCTTCTTTTTATAGAGGGAAAACTTGCAGGAGAATTTAGGGCCCTGTAGTGCACTTTGAACAGTACAATTTTATTTTAGAACAACTGCTACTCTCTGCAGAACCCTTGAAATTTGATGTCAGCGAAAAAGAGTCATTATACTTGAAGATTTCCACAGAGAGAAGCAAAGGATTCGGAATACTACTCTCCCTACCAATGCCTACATTTTATTTCTTTTTGCTGTTTAAGTAAACTACTGACATTAAGAATAGGAAGAAAAATGTCTCTAAAAATGGAATTAATCATCAAGGGAAGTGCCGTAATGCTATTGAGAGTGAGTCAACCTTATCTAAGTTATCCCATTAGAGGTTTGCTGAACTGCATCTGGCTTTAGTAAGTCTAAGTTTGCAAGTCCTCAAGGGTGCAGAACTCTTATAGGAATCTATAAGAGCTCTATGAATAGAGAATGTGTGAGGGGAGGACCTAACATCAACATTTGATTGGTTTTGTTGAAGGTTGAATTATAATTTGAATAGAACAGCAATGCATCTGGGTTATTCCATCTAACATGCCACACAGCAGTGTTTATTATCTATATGATGCCCTAAACTTTGAGAAATAAAGATCTTGTGCTAACTGAGCAGAAGAACGAATCAGGCAGCTAGGTAACTATTACACATAGACTGTGCAGCATCAGACCTATTGTCTTTCTGCCTGGTTTCTCCTTTCCTGTTAAAGGGAGTTAAATGTACACCACAAATAAACCGATGGATCAACATTTTAAAGACTAAGTCACAAAGATATCTGGTCATGTAAGAAAGTACTTATGATCAAAAAGCAGTGGTGAAGACAGGAAGCTAGACAGGCTCTCTGCCTCTTTTTCTTCTCCACCATTCAATTATTTTTTTTCTATTTTCCCTTTTAAATAGAGATTTAGTAAGGCCTGGTGCAATGTATCTTCATATCAGACATATTTAAGTGTACAGAAAGGGAAAGAAAAGACATGAAAATTATCCCTTGTTTCAAAAGTTTAAAATATCAAATGTGCTTTAAGCAAGTGTTTATAGCACTCAAAAGATAGAAGAGCTATTATAAAATAATCACATAAAACCACAAGAAGTGGCTCTTCAGTAAAAACAATTTAAAACATAAGTGCTTCCCCTATTACTAGTTATCAGAATCCTTTCCTAGCTGAACTGCAAATTAATCACAGGATAGTATCCAAGCCTGCTGTCATCCACTTTAAAGTAATTTCTGGCTCATTAGCAAAAAACTTCAATTTTAATAAAGAAGACATTAAAAAAAAAAAAAAAAGAAAAAGAAAAAAGCATGCTATCAACTTTCAGTACAAATTATGTCCCAACCTGAAAAACTAGACTTGTTTGCAAGACAGAAGAAACAATATAAAAAGAATAAATTACTTCAATAGTTCTCTGCTCAAAACCACTGTCAGTTCACTACTTCTGGAGTTTTATAACTGCATTTAAGTGGTTTTAGTTCCTAAAGGTGATGCCCACATACAACACTTAGCACTAGCTTTAATTAAGGTTTCATGTATCCCCAGATTGCCCCAAGCTAGTATTAACAGTCATCTTATTTAACGAATGCAGAAACCATGGTCTTGAACAGGCTCTACATTAATTTGGTAAAAGGTAGAAAACTAATGTACCAGACTTTTTTGAATGTTCTTTTTCTTGCAGTCTGGAGAAAGGATTTCCATATTCAGTAGTGATGATCATGTCTTGGAGCTTGAAGGAGCTGAGCAAGGGTGCAGGCTCTCTCCTGATCAAAAATACCTTTAATTCCTGACTATTTTCAAGCATAAATTCAGACAGATTTTACGGCTTATGTCTTCTGTGGATGACTCTACATCTTCAAACAAAAGTATTAATAGCAAAGGGCTTCCAAAGGTCCGCATCTCCACTTTGAGATGTGTCAGTCAGTAGGATTTTCAGAAACAAATAATTATACACAACTTGGGTCTCTCTAATTCCATGTACACTGTTCTATGCAGTTATGACTTCATGAGTTTGAATATGACACCTGTCCCAGGCAATTGTATTACTCCCCACAATATCCTAACACCATTTCCTCCATCCCTGGCCATACATTGCTTGGGACTTTACCAAGCAGCACCACAGAGCTCTCTGTTGCAAATACAGCATGTTCCAACAAGCTGGGGCTTGTCAGCCTGGGGAGAAGCTATTTTTCTGATAGTCTGTTGTCCATGGGAGGTTTGGCCAGTAAATGCCAATTTCCTTTACTAGTGTGGAAGGGTATGAACATTCATAATATAGCTATACAGCTCTCACGATCAAAATAAGAAATCAGTGAAAAGGTTGAAGCATTCTGAGCATTGTTCATATCTACAAAAAAAAATGGATACTTATGGTGCTCAATTTACTTTAGCAGGTCTAGTACAGGTAGGTGGCATGTACTAAAAAGCTTAGCATAGTAGTTGCAATATTTCCCGAAACTCCTTTCTGTGGTTTTAATTCTTATAATATTTGGTAGTTTATTTGAGGCACAGCTGTAGCCATGTTTTATTAAATGGAAATCCTAATTTTCATTTTTGAAAATTAAGGATCTTGTTCTTATTTGCACTTTGAAAAACATGAATTTTTTTAATATGCAAACTGCTAATTGAAGTGACTGAATGTATATCTCCTCTCTACTAAAATAACTGGTATAGTATTGACAAGTTCTAACAGAACATTTTTTCAGCATGGAAAGATTCTTTGACCAAATGTCCCACTGAAGTCTTTAGTATAGGAATGGACGATCATCAGGACGATCTCAGAGTACTAAACTCTTTTTAAACTCCCATGACTTTGTAAAACCTAATGGATAATTTTCTAATGTGTGCTTTCAACACAAAATATAAATTGATAATCAAAATTTGAAATTTAAACTCTTTGGAAAGATTTAAGAGTTTGGGTTTTTGTGGGTTGGGGCTTTTTTCCCTAATTTTTAGCCATGTAACAAATGCTTGCAAACAAGGTTAAGTTGATACTATGTTTTAAGAATGAACAAGCCTCTATGCAATACTGTTCTTTACAAGAAAAGAGAGTTCTGAAAAGGACAAGTATTTCAGCTCATGCTCTTGCCTCAAATATTTTAATGTGTTTTTTATTAACACAGTAGTTTTTAGTAAGAAAATTTAAAAACTAAAGGTTCCCTTTTTCATCAGTATGAAAAAAGAAAAAGGAACAAAACCATAATTGTGATATCAGTATCCTATCTAGGATTAAAGCAAGCCCTATGAGAGACAGAACTTCAGGTTAGGTGAAAATTTCCCATATTTTCAAATAAAGATGAAGAGAAAAATGTACTACCATAAATCTAAAGTAATAGTTCTGGCTTATATTATGATACAATGACCAAATATTTTCCTTTAAAAAATAGGCTAATATTAACCTGAGCTCAGCTGTACAGCTCCCTGTGTTCAACTATTAACTGCAAAAGTCTTTGACTTGACTGGAGACATCTTCTCTATGCAAGTTAATACACAATCTTAAAGCCTCTGTTCTGACTGCCTTTCTTAAGTGGGTCATTATGTAATATCTAGAGGCTGCTGCTGTGGGCTGTAACACATTAAGAAACTTGCAAAATCACTTAAAATTGAAAAATGTGAAAGAGCTCCAGAACCCCTAATCTGGTTTACGTTTCCCTGGGAAAAGACGACAGCTTAGTACATATCCCAGACTCAGGTTTTGAAAACTTCTGTAAAACCCAGTATGAACAGATATGTTTATTTTACCCCACTTGACTTAGTTCCTTTAGAAATACTATAGAAGTACAACACAATCAAGTAAGTACCATACACACAGACACAGTGAAACAGGAAACAAAAATAATTTCATTTTCTTGCACACTATACATGCATATGCATACAGATCCAACATTTCCACACTGTGGCTCAAATCTCCAGCTATTGGTGCTCTCCTAGGGCACTGAAGGCTCTTCACAAAAACAGGAGACCAACAAGGTTGAACAGACAGATCAAGAGCTCTAGAGAAATGGCAAAAAGGACAGATGCCATTCTACAAGGGTTCTATATACAAAACTAATAACAGTCCTAACAGATAAGGAAATTATTCTCACACAAGAGTTTATTCTCAAATTTAGTTTCACATAGATCGTGGCAATAATATGTAATGCTTGACCGCCTTCATCTTTGAGTACCTATTAAACTGTTCTTCTTTGTTTGTCTATGCATTGCTCTAATTGAGAACTGAGTTACTTAACACTGAACACCTAAAATAATTCATTTCCAATCCATGAACTATTAGTTACATAGTGCACCTTACACTGCAGAAACACTCTTCCAATTTAATATGTAACTACGGTCTTCCCTGCCATTTGCTTAAAAATATTCATCCAGTTTTCTCTTCTCCTCAGTGAGGACCATCCCTGGAATAACTTCTAAATACAAAACTATGCATAGAAATGTAAACAAAGGTGAAAAATGCAATATTTGGGGGGCCACAAACCCATAAGTATCCCTAGAAATTTAATTACAATTAATGTACTACAGTCACAGCATCACAGAAGGGCTGAGGTAGGAGGGACCTCCAGAGGTCATCTGGTCCAACCCCCCCTGTTTAACCAGGGCTACCTACAGCAGGTTGCTCAGGACCATGTCAAGGTGGCTTTTTAATATCTCCAAGGAGGGAGATTGCACAACCTCCCTGGGCAACCTGTGCCAGTGCTCGGTCACCCTCACACTAAGAAAGTGTTTCCTGATGTTCAGAAGGAACCGCCTGTGTTTCAGTTTGTGCCCATTGCCTCTGGTCCTGTCACTGGGTACCCCTGAAAAGAGCCTGGCTCCGTCCTCTAAGCACTGTCCCTTCAGGTATTGATCTACATTGATGAGATCCCCCCTGAGCCTTCTCATCACCGGGTCAAACAGTCCCAGCTCTCTCAGCCTTTCCTCATAGGAGAGATGCTCCAGTCCATTCGTCATCTTCGTGGACCTTTGCTGGACTCTCTCTAGTATGTCCATGTCTCCTTTGTACTGGGGAGCCCAGAACTGGACACAGTACTCCCTCCAGGTGTGGCCTCACCAGTGCTGAGTAGAAACTTTCAGTCACTTTCAAGCTTCAAGAAAATACCATTAAGAATTTCCATTTTTAGCTTCCATAACGGAAGAGCTTTCTGCTTATACACTTCTGGGAGAAGCAAACCTGTGTGGTTTTCTTATTTTTAAGTTAACTGAAAGTGGGAGACAAGGAATGAAGTCTTCATATATTCAAGATTTTAAAACATTTTTCATAGTAGGCTGAGGTGGTACTTACATGAGCTAAGAATAAATCTGGTAGCTGTGTCATCTCTGAAATAATTGGATTTAGAAGCAATTTAGCAATGTTTAAAAGAAGTATAATCACTCTGAACATAAATTTGATTCTTTAACATAGAAAGACATTGCAAGGTGTAGTTTTTGAGCTTGAAAATATAACAAAGATGAAATAAGTTAATTTGGCTTCGTGGCCATTTCTATAGCAAGCAGAGGTAATATTAGACTTCATAGTCACAGTGTGCAAGGAAAACCCTGCCCAATTGCTATGGTCAAACTCTAAGCGTACTTACGAACTTTCTTGAAATATCCAGCGAGCTGTGCTTTGGCACAGTATTTTAAAAGTTCCAATTCTAGTGCCATAACAAACTAAAGTAATTTATAAAATTACTCAATCTTCACACAGATTTATACTCTTTGCAGTGCTATTGACTTAATTTTCTCTCTGGGTTTTTACTGACTTTGTATATTCTCTCTGGATAAGTAATTGCATCCTGAAACACAGAAATTAGAAAAAAGGTTACCAGGGTGTGTCTGCAGTATGCTGCAGAACGCAGTCTGTGATACAGCCAATCTAAGATGGTGTATTTACTGAGTCCAGCACTGAAATTCTAGCACACATGTATTCGACTTTTAAAACCTGTGATGTTTATTTTTGCCACAGATATACATTTTCCTATTCAAAAAGGCATTTAGCTGATGGGAGTTCTGCACTATGTTCTGTACATGTGTCATTCCACAGTCACAATTAAACCAGAAGCCTGAATACACACAATGAGAATTAATTGCAAATTGTCAATCAGGAAAGTGATAGCAGCTATCAAATAGTGAGGAACAGCTTCTGCTCAATGATGCTGATGCTTGGTGATGGTGATTAGATGTTAGGAAAATCTCTGACAGAAAATTTGGCTTTATCAAGACACAATGTTGGTGATATTAATATAGTAAATCCTAAACTACATAGGCCTAATTGTTAAGAAACATCCCTAAAATATTAGGACAGTCCCTAAGCATGCCTCCATAAATTCCCTGAACTAGGAAGGATCAGATTTGGATTCTGCAAGAGGTGAAACTGTAATTCAACAAACTCACCCAATTTCTGGGCCCCTGGAGAATGGGAAAGCTCCCACAGTGCTGTCTGATGTGGACATACTAGCATTTCCATTCAGATCAGGAATGTGCTTTCAGAAGTCACCTAATAGTCCCCAGTTACCATGTTTTAGTTCACATCACAGAATGCACTTGGAATGCACAAATTAGATTTTTTTAGATGAAATTAAGTGGGAAGATGTGCTCCAAAAGCTCACTTAATGCACTCCAACTATTAGCAGGCATTTAGTCAATCGAACTAGACTAGAGCTAGTCTGAAGTAAAACCCTGTAAAAATTCGTATTCATTATTACTCTACAACCCCATTTCACACTGCAAGTCTGAGCTACTATTTCCCAAATTTAGGCATAGCCCAAATGCCTAGACTGAGAAAGCCATGATCTTCCTACCAAGACTTCTCAATTTCTTTTCTCCATCACTTATGAATTATTCTTCAAGAATTCAGAAAGTGTCCAGTAATTTTATTTTAAGATGGTGAGAATTCTGATTAAAAAGCATTGTGAACCTACCATCCAAGAAGAATATAGTTCTCCTCCTCACAGTACTATCAAAGATACATGATTACTGGCTTAATAGCTTAATAAATGAATGGTATAAAGTCAGAGCGCCAGCTCTGTGCCTCTTGAGAACTGCCTGATAAAATCCTCTGCCTGGGCTCATTAAAATAGCTTTACCACATCTCACCACTGAATTCAAACACACAGTTTAATTTATTAACATCCACCCACAGACAAGCTATCACAGAACTCTCCTGGAACTACAAGCTTAAAGAACCATACGCCTAAACTATCAAACTATAAAAATGAATTTGCATGATGAATGAAACGGCAATGTGCATTTGCAGCCCACAAAGGCAACTGTGTCCTGAGCTGCATCAAAAGAAGTGTGACGAGCAGATCGAGGGAGGTGATTGTTCCCCTCTACTCAACTCTCACGAGACCCCACCTGGAGTACTGCGTTCAGCTCTGAGGCCCCCAACATAAGAAGGACATGGACCTGTTGGAGCGAGTCCAGAGGAGGGCCACGAAGATATCAGGGGGCTGGAGCACCTCTCCTATGAAGACAGGCTGAGAGAGTTGGGGTTGTTCAGCCTGGAGAAGAGAAGGCTCCAGGAAGACCTTATAGCAGCCTTCCAGTACACCTAAAGGAGGCCTGCAGGAAAGCTGGAGAGGGACTTTCTACAAGGGCATGTAGTGATAGGACAAGGGTTAATGGCTTTAAACAGAAAGATAGTAGATTTAGATTAGATGTAAGGAAGAAGTTCTTCCCTGTGAGTGTGGTGAGGCACTGGAACAGGTTGCCCAGAGAGGCTGTGGATGCCCCATCCCTGGAAGTGTTCAAGGCCAGGTTGGATGGGGCTTTGAGCAACCTGGTCTGGTGGAAGGTGTCCTTGCCCATGGCAGGGGGGTTGGAACTAGATGATCTTTAAGGTCCCTTCCAATCCAAACCATTCTATGATTCTATGAATTTGGAAAAGATAGATAATAAAACCTCTATGGTCATTTGTATGCAAATGCCATTCTAATGGTGGTTTTAATCAGGCACTGGACAAAAGTTAAGTATCTTTGGAGTACATACACCAAAAATTACAACTAGAAAGGCTTAAGCTGGTATAAAAGTTAAAATATATGACATCTTTCTTGATTAAAGCCTCCTAGATACATCAGCCTTAAAAAATGAGAGAGGAATGAGCACACCCTATTTTATCATAATAGCAGCATTTGGTAAATACACTCATATAAAGCAGAGGCACATCTTTTCAACTGTAAGATGGTACAGCACTGATAAAAATAATCTGAATAAGAAGTGTTTGAAACTTCAAAAGCTTCGCTATTGCCTGTGACATTGACTTTTCATGTTAAAAAATTGTTTAAAGTAACTGTCTTCAGTTTTTATTTATGGAAGAGAGAACTAAGATGTTCATGCTACATATCAAATGTTCAAGAGCTAAAATATCCTTAGAAAAGATAGAGTTCATAAAAAGGTCACTGACAAAGTTTCCTTTCTGAAGATCCAGATCCAATAGCTGGAAAGCTGTGCAAGTTGAAGCTGTACTTATCTATTGTATTTATTTGGAGTAACTGTTCAGATCATAAAAGAGGCAAGTTCTGGAGACCCTTGAGGATCCCTGCAGTCTTTCCATAGAAATGAGGTAAAATTGATGGTTGTTATTGCTTGTAAGACAATGACTCCTACCTCATCCCAAATTCTTGAGAGCTGCTTCATACAAAGGTAAAAGATTTGCTGCACTGCAAGGATATAACTTACTCTACAGTGATTGCTCCTCAGACCCAACAGGAACTGGGAGCTGCTGATCACACCTCCGTGGAAGCAATAACTCCTACAGAGCTCTTCTAGGATTGGAAGAATTACCATCAACAGGGGCAAGCTGGAATCTCTCTTTGTGCGAGGCAGAAAGTATTAACAAGACAAAAGTCTGTAAGATATGCCAAATAATGTTTTTGTCCTATTCAATACTGTAAAATCTTGGCTATGTATTTCATCCATTTTGTGTACCAGGTTTTAAATGTAAGAAGATTTACTTTAGAACTAGGAAAAAGTTTGTACCAGGAAAGATAAATTCTGGAGAAGATTACCTAGTGATGTTATGAAGCACCCAGTACTTTTTAAGTACATTAGACAAAAAGCTGTCTGAACTACCATATAAATATTTAATCCTGCCTTGGGCCATCAGGATAAATAATAAGACTTCTAAACTTCTCTTCCAAACCATTTCTCTGTGATTCCAAGTTTTTTATTGCTTTTATCTGAAAAGTACAAATGAAATCCAATGTAACAGAAATTGAGTTGGATTTTGCATCAGCCTTCTGCCCTGAGTAGGCTGTATGGATTACATACAGCTGTATGTAATCAGCCTGGTTAGTCACTGTCTGCCTAGCGTTCAGAGATAAATATAAACCTAGAAACTTGACTGAGTATATGCCTTTTTATTTTATCCTCAGCCAGAAAATCCACAACTTTGTCGTGGTGGTGGGATTTTTTTTCTCAAAATACAAGTTTCTCATGTCATGATATTACACAAAAATCTCAGCATTCCTTGAAGAAGTTTTGTTTCCCAGAAAGCAAATAATTAACTGACTCCTAAAAAGAAAATATTGCAAGTTTGGTGGTTTGAATTGGAAATACTCTCCAGTGTTCTGAGCAGGGAAACAGACTCTTTTTCAATATCTCTTTTTGTTTCTCATATTCTTTCACATTATATTAGCATTACAAGATTACATTAGCATTACAAGTTGTATTGTCAATGTAATTGGGTACCCTCTAAAGCCATAGCCTATATTTTTGGTTTACAAAATTACGGACAATGCAAGAAGAGAGAAAAGCTTTATTTCCTCCTTTCTCTCTAAGACGTTTCAGAATCTGAAGGACTAAAGACAACTGTTCAAACACTTATGACCAAGTATATTTCTTAAGTATAACAGGATGATTCTCAGTTGTAAATGCTGCACTATATTGCAACTGTTCTAAGATCAAGCCTTCCAATCATAATGAAACAGGCACTGATGGATCAAGAAGATCTATATTAATTGCTTCAGTGCAAGGTGCATTTAATCAATACGCACTCTTCTTGGAACACATACCATTATTTGTTTTAGTGTTACTGCAACAAGAAACTGTTATCAGTTTATCTAATTAACAGTGTGTTTACTATTGAATACACATTTGTTCTAACACTACACCTGCAAAATGGACAATATATTATCTACATGATCAGCGTTGTAAGTTGCCAGTTACCAAATAGTGGTTTGATAATGCCATCAACTTTTTCTTGTTTGTTTTCAATGAGGAATTAAGTCTTTTAACTGACAGTGTTTCTGTACATATTCGTTGTGATGCAGCATATGTGAAAACACACCATTAATGTTTTGGGTTCTTGAAAGGAAAAACACACACAAAAAAAGCCTACTTTCCTCTGAATTCATTGAAAATGTCCTAACAGATTGTCAGTCTAGTAGTAATTTAAAGTGCTGTTGATTAAAATGACTGTTGATAAAACACTGCTTAATAAGATGTTAGAAATTTACTGACACCTTTCAGATAGCTTTACATTCCATTTTGAACAGGTCAAAATGTTCCTGCTTTTGCATTTCTAAGTATAGGCAGTTGGTTTTGAACCCTGGTGAAGTAAAACATACAGTTAAATTGCGAGTAGAGTTGTTTTGTTTTTTTTTAATACAACATGGGGTTTTAGCTGAACACCCCCGCTATCTTCAGGAAGGAAAAAAGTTACTGATTCTCAAGAAGTCTGGGATGACTCAAATACTTTAGAAATTAGAAGTGATCTTTATAAGTCTACATTGAAATATAGGATTGCTTTATTCTAGTATCAGAAAATTAGCTGAATGCAAACAAAAGGTGCAACTGAAGCAAAGATTTTTATGAGTCTAAATAATGTCTAAATGCTGTACAACCCTGCAGGCTAAGTAATTAAGCAAGGTATTCAAGTATGAATCTGTGTAATTTTAAGTCCTGCTATCTCATATATTTAATAAAGATTTAAAGTACTAGGGGGAAACTTGACAGCAGGTGTGCCATGTAAAGAGCTGTATCACTGTATACCCTTAGTCATGTCTGTTCCCTTCTCACCTTAACCTCAACATACTATTTTTCCTCCAGGCTATTGGAATTCAGTTTTATAAAACATGAGTTAGGGACCCACCAGTTCCACTGGAAGCATCACACACTCGCCTCTCCTTTCACTGACAATCAACCGACCTAGAAAGAAGTGCATAACCTCAAAACAACATTGCTCTGAGGTAAAAGATTACACAACAAAGGTGAGAAAGTGCTCATTTATCTGCGGGGTTCATGTGCGCCTTCCAAGTGGCAAGTAGAGGCGGAAGAGGGGAGCCATTGCTTGAAAAAGTTGGAGGTTTCAACCTCCTCCTGCAAAGATGATCTTCACCACCATGTAATGGAAGGCAGAAAGGGCAAAGCCTATCACCTATTTACCAAACCCATCCTGCTATTTGACCTCCTCTTTCCCCTGTTTCCCAAGTAGGGAAACAAATACGTAGTCCCAGAGAGAGAGACTGAAAGCAATGACTTTGAAGCAGACAATTAAGCGGGTTGATAGGTCCCAGCCACAGAGGTAGTACTCTCATTTTCCCAATTCTGGACAGTAGGCTGGGAAGATGATTGCACAACGTGGCATATTCCAAAAAGCAAAAGAGGAAAACCCTACCTCATCACCAACACAAAGACTGAAGAATGACATAGTATATAAAGCAGACCTAGTTACTGAAACAATAGCATGAAATTCTCTGTATCTTAATCATACTGCACATTCACAACTTGCAGGTATATCTGCTTTGTTTTATTATATTTTTTCTTAGGCATCTTAGATTTGGTAGACTGCAGACCCTGGCTGTGCAGAGATCAGGGCAGCACCTAAGAGTCAGCGTGCGTATGTATTCAACTACAGCATCTTTTTAAAAATAAGAATGAACTTTATTTGTACTCGTTTCAGTTACCAGCAGGTGGATGCTGCCAGCACACAATGCTCTGGAGAAACAGTCTAGATTTATCTTTCTCTCTAGATAGCTTACAACATGTGATACATTTTTTAATGTTGCATCTCAAAACACAACAAAATAACCTCAAATGTTCATAAATCAACATGGAAAAGGATACATAGAAGAGAAAGAGTGAATCAATAGATTTGCAGGGTACCGTTCACTAACTAAGCAGTGGAATATAAGTCAGTAGTCAGAATGATTAAGGACATGTGGGTACCACCTGTTTAAAACCAGCTACATTGTCAAAACTCAAGACCAATGGTGATGTGAGGAAACACCTATCATACCGTCACCAGCATGCAATGAAGCAAAACATGATTCTATGGCTGGATCTTCTTGATATACATCTTTCATATGGCTTCAAAAGAGTATTTTTTAAGGATTTTTCTCCTACTTGTTTTAAGATAAACAGGATTCGTTTATCTCCAGCTAAAGTAAACAGAACAGCAGATCCCAGAGTCTGCTTACTCAAGTACCACTGAAGCCATACACACAGGAAGGCATTTCTTGACCTTTTCCCTCTCCTTTCTTTTAACTGCTCAGGCAGGGATTGCAATCCCACAGCCTACTTTTCCGACACCTATCCGCACTGGGAAACCGCATGCACGTACACAGCATGTCCCTCCCAGCGCTGGTGCTAACTGTGTGTGTGCGCGGGGCCTTTCCCTGGCCCACCTCAGCGCCCGGACGGGGAAGGGGCACCAGCTGCTGCAAAACACCCAGGAGTGGTTGGTACCACACGCTTTGGCACACTCTAAAACAAACTGTCGCAAAAAAAGGTCAGTCCTTGCTAGGGTGTTCTTTGAAACTATGAGCAGCAACTTTCATGCAAAAAAGCATTACAGTAGTACTGGTTCAGGTATTTTGAAAATGGGATCGTAGATTGTTAATTTGTGGTACTTAGCTTGTACATAGGTAATTCTACATACTACAAAATTCCAGATCTCCATGTTCAGTTCCTATAATGCTTGTATCTAGCATGTTATATAGAGTGTGACTTTCAGATCATCATTTCAAATTGCATCAGGTAAGCATGTTAAAATTAAAAAAAACCCCAAACCTGTTTTTGCCCGCATTCCAACTTACTGCATGCATTTAGGACATTCTCCATTTAGAATAGTTCCTTTCATCATATTATGTTTATCTTTTGTTTGGCACAATGTTATCTTTCAATATGTTTTTATTATAACATATGCTGTAATGTCCTTAAAAGTTCTAAGTCAAATAACTATATTTAATTTTAAAAGTGAGAATTATGTAAATTTTGTAAATTTTTTCATGGGTTCTTCAACACTGAGTAAACCACACTCTATTGATAAATATTTGTGATGTAGAATACAACGTAATTTCTTTGTTTAGATACCGTTACCTTAAATTAAAACACGAAGCAAATACGAGCAAATAAGAATATATACAGCAACTCGTAAGTAATTAAGGACTGTTTTGGAGCACAATCAACAAAATATATTTTTTAAAAAAATCAATATTTTGCTTTCTATACACAAACAGGAATATTTGTCAATATCACAGACTCCATGTCTGCAGTGACTCAATGATTTCATCTGAATCATGTTGTTTCTCCTCTATTTAATAAAACTGTTCAAAGATTTGGAAATAAATTGGTACAGATTACCAGAAACATTTGTGTGAGAGTGTACAGAAAGCAGAATTTCTTACCAAAAAACCTTTTAATTACTGCTAAGTATTTCCAGCACAGTGGTTTTCTTCCTTTACATGGAATCACATAAACTTGATCTGTGTTTCAGTTCCAGGTTTAGCGTTCTCCTGATTTTCACAAATACTAGGGCCCAAATCCTTATTCATTGCAATTATTCCCATAGGTATCAAAGGGCTTATAGGAATAGTCATGATAGTCAAATGACTCACTGTGAAGAAGTGCTGTTCTCGTTGTTCCCACTTTGGGCAAGGATTAAAAAAAATCTGCCCTGTGAAAAATCTGACCCATCATCACGTTTTACGGCTACTGCTTGCCTTTCTAACAAATCCTAAATGTTTCTTCTGGATTATTAACAAAAGTAAACTTTGATTCAAAAATAAGAAAAAGATTTGTTATACTAAAGCCTAATGACTATATTGATAGTCATAAAAATTTCCTCTGCTGGAAAGATAACTGAAAATTGTGAGAACAAGACAATGTATCCGTAAAATTGATCTTTTTTCCTATTATTAAAATAGCTAACCCTTTCTTACTGGGCTTACGCTTTATTTGGTGGAAATATCTGGCATATGAATGCAGATATTTGCTCCTATAATAAAATCCAAATGTTTAAACATGAATCATTGTTCTTATCAGGGCAAAATGTTTATATTTAAAAATTCCCTATTATCATGCCTTCCATCTGTAGTTTGTTCCTCCACTGGACACATAAGCATCTATGACTTTCATACCACTGTTTGTGTCACTGCAGCATAAATTATAAACATACAACAGGGGATCACAACTATAAACTGTACCTCTAAAGAAATCTGTTTCATAGGTGAAAAAGAATATCAGAGCAACACTATTTTCAGACCTTTGACAGAAAGCTCCTTTTAATATTATATTAAGTCTCTGCTAGGCTGCCAGGAATAAAACACAGTATGTGTTCAGATCTACAGCTTTTATTCTGTGTTTGGGTTTATTCTTAGAGGTGAATGGATTCAATATACTTTCAGTCCAACCACGTATTTTAAACTGCTGCCAGTTCACAGTTGTCTACAGACCTCCCAAATTCATAGCAGCAAGTCTAGAGACCAACCTCCTCTGCTGCTGCATCCATGAAGGTGATAATACAGAAATTATCTCTCTTGTAGAGTGTGAGAATGGAAAATGAAGAGAAAAAACCCAAACTATGATCTATATTATCCCAAGACTCCTGTAATATAATAACAAAATAATAATGAACCTCACAAAATAATTGGATTCCATGCTTTCCATAGTTCTATATACTCCAAAAAATATACTTTCCATACATTTTCACTTCTCTTCCACATTCCACCTGGTGTACTCCTTGGGGAATTTGGGCCAAATTCTGCCTAGCCATCAAAGCAATGGCAACCAGAGATCTTGCCAGAGAAAACAGGATTCTGAAAGGACAACTACTATCAAAAAACTAGTGTCTATGTAAACCTTTTGTCCATTTACTTTTGACACAACCACACATTACAGTTCAGGCCAAACATTATGGAGACAAACTAGCCCATTAACCTCGCTATTAACTATGTCCAGCTGTGCTGCCACACTGTGCTCCAAAGAAAGAAGATTTTTATATCTGTACTCCTTACACCCCAGAATGGGCCCAAGCCTATTAATTAAAGTGTGTGCTAATAAATAAGGGAATCCTACTTGGTTCAGATCACATTGACTATAACTACTGAAAAAATGATTTGCCTCCTGGACCAGTCCACAACCTTGTGCCAATGTTTTCTCTCTCATCTCAAGTAGGAGTAATGGCTTCTGCTAATAGGAGACAATAAATGGCCAGTGTTGGTTTGGCAAGCAAGATTTTGAATGCAGTCTATTGAAAGAATGAGAGGACAAGCAGAATTGTGGGGGAAAGGATAGTACGACAGCCTGGCAAGAACGCGCATATCTATGAAATAGTGAAGCAATCAGGCCTTGTTGTATTTTTAGATACTTTCTTTTTCAAGTGCCAAAGATTCCGAATAAATCACAATGGCAAACTGAGTGGCTGAGATGGGATAGATTACAGATGAATGCTGCACGGATCAAATATTCAGCTCCAACCCAAAGCATGAGTCCTAAGTGCTTATCTGATACACTGTAAAAGCTTTCCATGACACACGCTAGCTACTTCTCTTATGGCTACACTAACTGCTAGATACCATATCTGCCTCTATATACTTCATAATGTCTAAAAACACCTGGAAAAAGTGAGTCAATTCTCTAAGCCCAATATACTCGAAACTTGTCCAGATGTTCAGTTATTTATGTATCAACTCTCTAAGCATGGATAGCAACCTTGAAACACAGAATAATGAAAAAGAAAGCTGTATTTTGTGCAAATTGATATTTATATTTATATTGATATAAAATTGATATTAATGGAAAGCCAAGGCATATTTCAAATATGACTCTGTATACTAGAATTTTGCTTATAATTACTGCTTCACATGCACACTGAATACAGGAATTGGAGATGGAAGCAGAGATCACATTTTACACAGAGGCTTATGCCGCAGTCAGTTCTCTCAAAACGTCAATTATTTCCTCCATCCTGCAGGAGCAGGTTGTATATTTTACACTTAAAATATTTGCATCTATTTGTATGTGCATTATAAAGATACCTCCTTTATTAGTTCACAAGTCCATTTAATTTATCCCTTCCCTTGTGTATTTGCAGCTTTTGCAGAAACGTGGCATTTGGAAGCAGCATTTCTAGCTGACTGTAGCTCCTCAAGGAGAACATATCTGTGTTACAGAAGGCTCAAGGCAGAGATTGAGGATCCACTGGGACACAGGTGCGCAAGATAAAATGGCCAGAAGGTCTCTCATATCTAAGAAGACAGGAAGAGTGTTTAGGGACAACAGATCATTAGTAAAAAAAGTGACACTGACTCTTGACAGCATGTCCTATGGGTGGAGCTCCTAGACAAACCAAAGATTTCACACTGATAGGGGTATTGGTGGAAATCACTTGGGGAGTCACTGCCTGCTTTTCATCATGTCAGATGAATCCCAACTGGGTTATAAAGGAATTGGTCCAATACATACCACCAATACATAATAGGATTCCAGTATTCCTCAATAGGACACACTTTCATTTAGTATCAATTGTATCTCAAGGTGTGTAAGAAGCTCCTTCCTCATTTCCCTCCTCCCATCTCTTCTTTTTTCCTGCAATTGTTTTACAGTGCATTTTTTTCCTCACTTTCATAATTTTTCTTAGCATCCCTTTTCCTAAATTCCTATTTTCAGCTTTTCCCATATGTAGTTTCTTGTCCTCCTAGCACTGCTTCCTTTGTCTTCTAAGAATGCCTCAAGCTACAAGAGCAAGCCGTTCATTAAAAGCAAAAGTGAACACTGTTGCACAAGGATCTCTCAGAGGTATGGCAGAGAATACCAAACTCTCAGTAAACTTAAAGTTGGATAAGCACTTCTTAACAGTACTATTTGGTCCATCTTCTGCACATGACATAGAAATGACAGCCTCTTTCCTGACACGCAGAATTTGCAGCTGCCCTGTCTAGTCAGAGAAAATCTTCAAAACTTCAAAATTACTCCATGGCTTTTGTAAATATATCTATTGTTTGAATAAGGAAGAGTATACTGGTCAGCACAATCCCCATTCTGAATTCATTATACCCTAAAGCAAAGCAACCAGTTGCTGTGATAGTGTCTTACTCATATCAGTATTCCCAACAGCTTAAGTTTGTCCTAGATATTGAACCCACAGGACACATTGTGGTTACTTATTCTTACCCACACAAACTTTTTCTGATAATCTCCCTCTGCTCTTCTCATTTTGCCAAGATGCTTCATGCCTTTACCCAGTAGCAAATGAGTTTTGGCTATCACTAGCACAAATACAACTTCCTCACAGATAAGACATTGATAAAGACTGTTTCATGGGCAGAAGGATGAAACAGTTCATCCTTACAATGGCTCAATATTTAAGAGAGGAAGCATTCTGTTTCTTCGGTTTGACTCTCGGTGGTTCTCCAACTGACATTAACTTGAATGTAAAAGATGCTCTGCAAGTTGCAATAGAGTAAGAGGAAGAGCAGCTGAAGGGAGTCATTACTTGTTAAAATGTACAAAATGTTTCCTTTGTCAGTAATAATTTTCATAATTTAAGCTGCTTGTGTGTTACTTGGGCTTTATTTCACTTGGAAAAATGAAATGGAGGAACAGTGACACTTCCGTTGGTTTCATTTTCTGAGTCTCATGCACTAATCCCTGTAACAACTCTACTGCAGGCATTACCATTTAAAAATAACTAATGTTTTAAGCATTGTTTCTATTTGAGGAGAAATAATAAGAAAAAATCCACCGAATGCTTCCTCGTTAAGTAACCAACAGACAGGTACATTCAGAAATGCCGATGGCACTGAAAATGAGTTGAAAGTTTAGGAGCTAGAGAAAAGAAGGATGGAAAGGGAAGTTTAGATGAAAAAGGGCCAAAATCTGGGGAAGATGAACATACATTTGCTCTCTCACATAAGGAGGAAGCCCAGAGCACTGAAGCTAGACACTTGTTAGCTTCACATCATATCAAGCTAGTGACGAGATACAAGTTGAGAGGTGATCTAACATATGACGATCTCCAAAAGAAAGGAGTTATTTTCTTTTAGCTGTCATTTTTATCTTTCCATGTTCTGTTTCTGGCATAAGAACTTATTTTTGAGAAATGCTTTTCCTACAGTAACTCATGTTTCAGTTAGATTTTGATTTTTATTCTAAAACAGTGCAAAAGTGTATCTTACTACTTCTCACCATTACAAACTTAAAACAAATTAAAGCTGTCATTAATTTCTAAAAGCTACAAGGCATGCATATCATGAGAGCCAAAATGGAAAATACATCTAATATACAGTTCAACTGAAAACATTTTCTGTAAAAATATCATCTTGATATTTCGTATTATTTGCATAACATGGATTCAGATCGTATTTCCCCAGTTTTCGTATAGACACTTTTCTGTTACTGCTAACTATACCTATAGATAAAACATTAAGCTGCAAACTCTCTTTATGCTTCAACACCTACAGTAATGATCCAGGAACCAAATTATTCCTCAAGAGCACCTGTGCAAATCCACTGTGTCTAAATTATGACCTTAGTTTTGTTTAGCCCGAACAGTCCTACATGGTGGTTGCACAGGTGTAGCTAAGAGCCTGCCTGGTGTTTGTCACTGATGATGTATGTGTTACGGAAAAAACAGTGTGACTTTCAGGTCTCTAACAGACTAGAGCTGTAAGGCTGACAGTGGTATGTGGAGGGAAAAGTCTTAATTATAACTTGGAGGGGTTGGATCTGGAAAACAGTGAGAAGCATTACAACATCACTCCGGTGGCCGAGTCCCTTGTTGGACAACCATAATGACTAAGTATGCATTTTTCTTCTGAAGCTTTTAAGAAATGCAAAGATGGATTAACAATTGAGCTGACAGCCTAAAACTAATTGCACAGTCAATTACAAAAGTTCCCTATCACCAAAGCAAATGACCTAGTATCCTATCTGAAGGACTACAAGCCCTAACACATGAGAAAAGGTGGGACATTAAGAAAAGAGAAAAACCAAGTACAATCCAACAGAGGACATGTGGCCGTGAGCCTCTTCTAGCAAGCAAAAGACTATTCTGAAGCATCAGAAATCAAGCAAAGGGTGGAACTCCCCTGTGTCTTTCAAGCAACTTGATGGTTAGGCTGCTATTCTACACTGGCATCACACAGTTTATGAGAAATCTCGCAACACAGCAGGAAACACGAAATAATTTTCCATCTTTTCTCAGAAAACAAGTTTCCCCTGTTTTTGATTGGCTGTTTTGCAAAGTTTTTCATTAACTGTCCAACCATCCTCTGCTTAACCAGCCACCTCGAACTGGGCACCTTCCTCAGCAACATCATGTTACCCACTTTGCACCCAAGCAGCTTCATTTCTACATAACTCTGTTTCCTACCCATGCTAGGAAAAAACTCTAAGACTCCAGGAGTCACAGTCACCCTGGAGGACTGCAAAGCATGCTTTCCTCCTCCCTAAAATGCAAGTTATTTTGTAACCTTTCTCAGGTGAAAGAGCAACTGCAGTTTGCAATACAGAGAAAGAGAAGGGCACCAGATAGCCTTCGGCTTACCAGAAGCAGCTGGTCTCCATCGAATAGTTGTTTCTTAGGCATCAGGAAGGTACAAAGGAGACCAAAGCAGGGAGGTGTAAGTGGGACTGGTCAAAATTACCTCCTGGGAGCTGGTAACTAGAGAGGGTGTGCATGGTTCGCCCGGGAGGTTCGTACCCAGCCCCAGGTCATTTCAGCGAAGGCAAAAGTACCAGTTAGGTCACAGCAGGCATCTTACGGCGGGCTTCGCAAAGCCTTGAACGTTTCTTAGCGCGAGACCCCAGGCATTAAGCGCTTACTTGCTGTTCCCATAGACACACGCACATTTTTCCAAGACAGCACAGATGCGTTTACCCCATGCGAGCAGGCAGCTCCCCCCCTCCCCGCCCCACGCCAAGTTCCAAGACTTGCTGCTTGAAGGTGGGGGGCGAGACCCCATAATAACTAAGAAGAAAAACCTCGCGCCCCCACGCTGCTCGCGTCCTACCGCCTGTGGAGCTGGCCTCCTCCAGCTGCGCCGAGATGCTCTCCACCCTCCTCACATTCATGCTGGGAGGCGGGAGGCGCCCGGAGCCGCGGCGAGGCGGGACGCGGCGGGGGAGCGCGGCAGCACCGCCGCGCCGGGGCCGCGGGAGCCGGAGCGGGGCCGAAGCGGAACGGAACAGAGCGGAGCGGAGCGGAGCGGAGCGGGGCCAGGCGCGGCGCGGCGGAGCGGAGCGGAGCGGGGCCCCGCCTCGGCGGCGGCGGCGCCTCCCCCGCCACCCGCGGCGGCGCGGGGTGGGCCGCGGCGCGGGGCTCCGGGGCGCCCGCCGGCAGGGGCGCCACCTCGACCCCTTCCCCGCCGGGCGGGGGGGGGCTCAGCCCCGGCTCCCTGCCCTGCCGGCCGGCCGGCCGCCCGCAGCGGCGGGGCCGCCTGCCTCCGCGGGGCTGAGCCGGCACCCGCGCCCCGCGCCGACTTGGGAGCGGGGGCAGCCGCGGGGAAAGCCCCCAGCGGGAGCGCGGCAGGGCCGGGCCGTACTCCCCGCTCTGCTCTGCGGCTGCACACAGGTGGTTCCCGCATCACCTGTTAGCCAGCGGGCTGCCCGGGACACAGACCGTGAGTGAGCCCTTGCACAGGGGAGCTCCCATCTCGGCTGCGCTCCAGGAGCACCGCTGTCAGGTTAGCGCGGGCTGGGGAGCTGGGAGCGCTCCCAAAGCCCCGGGCTACTCTTCGGAATTGCTTGCCAGCCCTGCGAACACCAGCACCGACACGGCCAGCAGCTCAGGTCTGAAAGAACGAGCCGGTAGTGTATCAAACCCTTTCCTTTTAGTACAAAGCACTACATTTGACCAAATGATGGTAAATTGTACTGTAGGACGTGAAATTCTAGGAGCACAGAAATAATACCAGACAGAAATTACTTAGGCACTTTGAACAGCTCTGGAGGGAATTCCTATAATTCCACTGATACCAATGAGGTACCCTGTGACATCAGGACTGGTTTGGCCGTTGTGCTTAAAGAAAAAGGGAAAGGGCATTTTAAGACCACTTCGTAACTCCTCTAATTTATAAAGGCCTACTGTGACGTACCATTAGAAAATGCTTCCATTATGGCAGCTCTCCCAGTTCAATTTTATACAGATAACTTTTTATTCTTCTTTACTATTTCTTTTATTCCTACACGAATAATGACTTGTTTCAGAAATCCCAGTTATTATTCTCTTTGTGTACATCCCGCCAAAATGGTAGTAATTTTTTTTCAAGGCACATAAAGGTTATAGGCTTAGCTACCTAAAACCTTACATATTATTTTTGATGTCTTATTTCATATTAGTCCTTGAACCATGTATTGTAAAGATTCTTATGAGCTGAAAGATAAAGGAGTAATTCCTTCACCACACTGACAAGTAATGCTTTAGGAAAAGACTTCTGTCTTCTTCTATTCCATGGGACAAACCTATATCTGTTTTCACTCCAAAATGATGGAATGATTGACGACTTGAATGGGCAGAGATACTACAGTGTAGTATAACACTGGCCAAGAACAACTCAACGTTGACTAGCTTTTGCCAAGTGTTCTTTTTTGACAAAAATACATTCACTGCTGGAGGTTTAGGAAAGACTGTGAAGAGACAGGATTCAGAGAACTGTATTTGTTATAGGCCCTCAAAAGATTTCCCTTCTATAAGGTGAATCCTCAGGTAGCCAGGATATGGCTCTTCCTCATCAGAGAAATTCAAAGTAGTCAGAAGAGAGATCAGGATTTGGTTTCATTATCAGGATTTGAGCTTACCTATTATCAACAAGCTAACCTTACAGAAAACTGTAATTTATCACAGTTTTGCAGGAGTCCTTGTTGTCACACGTATATAGTTTTCAGAGTGAGGCAATTCTGATTTATGGCTGTCACTTCCCCTTGCTGTCTTTGCTCTACCACAACATTGTATCAGAACTCCGTGAGCTATGAAAACACTCTAAATATACGTGAGCAGCTGGTCATAACAGGGTGAGCTAAGGCAGGAATGGTAGTAATATATCAAAAATACCTTTGCAGTTGCCAGTTAAGCTAGACATTCATCTTGTGTCTTAGAAAGAATTACAGGTATGCAGCACAGCGCAGAACATAAGCTCCAGAACTGTCTACCAAGTTTGTACAGGTAAGGTAGCATGTGTCACCTCTATGATCAATTGTGTCTGAGGCAAAAAAAAAGAAAGTGACCCAAATAAACTGAACTGTCTCCATAAGTCTGCATGTTTCTCTCAAGCTCATCTTCTTTATTTTTCTGCTTGCTGTCTTTGTTTCCATCCACCTGCTGTTTGTCTCCTGTTCTTCTTGATGGGCCTTGCTTGAAATAATTTGATCAGTTCCCTCCACATACTCTTTCCATTTTGTTCTCTTGGGATTTAAATACTTGTCTTGGAAAAAGCCATAGTCTTTCCCAAACTTCCTTTTGAACTTTTCCATTTCCTGGCTGTTTAGACCTATTAGTTTTCTCTTACCTTGTAGATACTTATTTTCCTTTTTCACCACCACTGCCAGGGAGATCTAAATGTTAGATATTATTTACCATTCAGTTACACGTTAGGGGTGCAGTATGTAAAATGGAAGCCTATTTAAAAATCACTGGAAAAATGCTCAGTTAATACAGATATATATAATCTTCTGACTTCATAAGAACTATAGCAATAATAAAACTGTGCAGATTTTCGATCATTGAGCATCTGGTTTACTTTTATCTAACTCTAGATTATGACAATTATTGGCAGTAATTGACAGACATAAAGATTAAATATGTATCATTTTGATGCTCTGTGTAAAACAAAATATACGTCAGAATGTGGGGTTTTTCCAAATTTGCTTTAAAGGGCAAATTCCTTATTGTTTACCAAACCTGATTCAGTTTCCTCCAATTAGCATGTCAAGCCCATGTATCTGCTCTATATAACATTCACTAAAAATTGACATCAACTGTGATTTCATCCCTTCTATATAATTATATTTGAACATATAATTATATTTCTATGAATATAGAGTTTCATTCTAGTTTCTACTTTACAAAATATAGAACTCTTTCCTTTCTTCCTCATTTATTTCAAATATTTATTTTGGAGCTAAATGCTAACAATACCTTAAGCATATATTTAAAAGGTACATGTATGGCCGAAGATTTCTTCCAGTCGCCTGTGATAAAAGTTTAATTTCTTCTTCTTCAAATAGTTGATGTACTTTCCATCTGATTTCTTTAATTAGAATCTGAATCAGCATATTTCTGTTAGCCTCAAATGTAAACTAATTGGAAAGATTTAAAATAATTATGATTCAGTGTGTCCAAATCAAGCTCAGATTTCCACAGCTGTTTAAAATATATAATATATAAAATTGTTAAATTGTGAAGCTAGACTAATGATCAAGGATGCATTTTCATCCAAAAGAGAAAATCAAATCACCTTTGGTGAATAAAAAATATTCATCATGACTTCTAGTGGTAGCACCTTCCTATGAGGAAGGACCTGTTTTTTTCCTATTTGTGTGGATGAGAAAAGGCTTAGACACAGAAAGCATATAGCAATACCCAAAGATTCAGTCCTTCCAGTCTCTTCTGCTCCCCCACTGGTCTTGGGACATCTGCAAAGGGCTAAAACAGTAGTTCAGCTACCCAAATTGTATTTGCACTAAAGAACTGAATAATTTATAATTAAGCAGTTGAATAGAATAAATATAGGCCAAAAAGATTCAGCATTTCCATGTTACTTTCTAGGCCTCCAGAGAAGCCATTTATTTTTGCAGTGCTTCCTCTGCTGGAGAATGGCCCTCCAGGTGGGAGATGCTTGATTCCTGGAAGAATTTGTCATTAAGCTTATATTGCATGTCACTTACTTACAATGTTTTTCACATAGAAAAAAACCCAGCTAAATCAGTGTGTCACTTACTTCTAGGACAAATATTCTTCCTCCTCCAAAAAGTAATAAAATTCCATTTTGCTATTTTTTATTCAGGCATGAGGAAGAAACTGCTCTTCACGCTACAATACATTTCTAAGAGTATTTTTGTTCTCAGAATTGTGTTTTATTTATTTTTCTAAGTAAGTCATACTGCATAAGAATGTGTCCTAGAAAAACATTTTATGTGTACTCTAAATCACAAAACATTAACAGTAATTTGGCCGTACTCAAATATTTAGTGTCTGCGATAAAAGTACTTGATCTAAACGAGAAGTCTCCTATACATTTGAGAGTCCTCTGGCACGCTGTTGTAGGGTGTGCATTGGGTGTCAGTGACAAGGTATTGTTAGTGGGGTGGCTGCAGTGTGGCCTCTGTGAAGAGAGGCTGGAGTTGCCCTGTGCAGTCGGTTCCAGACAGCTCTGTAACAGACCCACGGCAGGGCACAGCTGAGGCCATGAGCCAACTTGGTGGCACTTCAAGGAGAACGTATTTAGGAAGGGCACAAAATGCTGAGGAGGGGGGAATGACAGAGGGAACACCAAGTTCAGAGGAGAGGGAGGTGCTCCATGGCAGAGCATGTACACTCTGAAAGGGACTGAGGCCCACAGAGGACCCATGCTGAAGGACGTACACCACAAAAGGACTGTGGCCTGTGAAGAAGTCCATGCCAGAACTGAGGAAACAAGTAAGAATGAAGGAGCAGCTCTAGAAAGGAGTGAGAAACAAGGAGCAGTAGAGAGAAACCACTAAGCACTGACCCCAACCACCTGCACTGCCCATCATCTCACTGAGTGTAACCTGCACTGTGCAAGAAGGCGAAAGAAGTGTCTGAAGTGAATTTGAGCCTGGAAAAGGGGGAGAAAATGTGCTTTTCTTAAGTGTTTAAATGTTTTCCTTCTTTATTTCCCAATACCCAAGTCAGTAATTAAATATTTATGTTGATTGTCAATAAATTAAGTTAAACCCTCCAAGTCTGTTTTGCCCGTGACAGTAACTGCTGAGTGATTCCTCTGTCTTTATTTTGACGCCCAAGTTTTCACCCTCTTGTTCTTCCCATTTTCTGCCTTGTCCCAGCGGGGTTGGGGGGTAAGCAAGCAGGTGTGTGGGTGCTTGGCTGCCAGCTGGGACCGACCCACCACAGGGTTGATATGGGAAAATTCAAAATACAAAATGAGATTGTAGGTGTCAGAAAGGTATCGCAGACTACTAACAAACTACATCTCCCTGAAACAGTGGAGCTCCAATATTCAAGATTTCCTGATAGCACACAAAGTTTTAGAGAGTATCAGTGCTTTCAGAAAGAGTAATCTTGAATATTCTGATTTTTGTGCCTATTAAACCTTAACCAGGACACTTCTTCAAAAGAACATTATGCACTGTGTATTCTTACCCTTGCACAGAAATAAATAGCAAGAAAAAATGATGGCCAGGCCTGGAACTTGGCAAAAATTGGTTGTTAGTACTACTATACCTTGTTACTAAAAAGGCGAAAGGAAAGGGTGAGAGCCTACTTTCCTTGAATCTCAATTTGTTATTTAAATTAGCATTTGGCAACTTGACCTACCATAAATAAGTAAACAAGTCAGAATTTATATGTGGTAACCAAAAAGAGAAGAGAAAACAATTATTTAACAACCTTCCAATTTAAATGTTGTCTCCAGATGTAAATCATCCAAGATATGGATTGGCTTCTTTGTTGGGGCTTTTAAAACAAAACTCGGGGAAGTAGGGGCTTACGCTTCACTCAGTGTCAATGGGAAATAAGTACTCAGTTCCTTCAGACCTAAAATCCAGCATGTTTTTTTCTGCTGTTGTATCTGTGTTTGTTGGCTTCACTTCAGTATGCTGCAGGTGACTGGAGTGGCTTGATTGTTGAGTGGCAGTATTTAGACATTTGAGTTTTGAGTTGTGAGAGTCTTGTGGTTTTATATCTCATTTTAACTGTGATTCATGGTTTATAATAGCCACACTGCAGATATTTTAGAAGAAAGTCATTACAAACTAATGCGAGGTTATATTTTTAAAAAACACATGGAATATTCAACACAACTTTGATGTGCTGCTTAGAGACTTCCTTGGCATAATCTGTATCACTTAATCTAAATTGCTGTTGAATTGTTTGTTGTCATTATTAGACTGCCACTGAAGTTATTCATTAGTAAATCTGAGTCAATATATGGTTTCATATTTACATAAACTTCATGTAAAATAATAACACTGTAGTTTTTAAGTACCTCATTCTTAGCCTGGCGATCACAAAACATTTTGAAAAAAAAGCATACTGGAAGCAAATTCACCTGCTGCTGAAATGTAGCCAACTTCAGAGGACACAGAGCTGAAAAACAGTGCATGAGACAGGTGTAGGTTGAAGAAAAATATTGGTTAATTATACTGTAGCTAACCTATGTTCTTGGGGGAAAAATCTATAGTTTTTTAATATAAAATAGATCATAGGCTCTAAGATCGTATGTGAAATACCTGCTCATAGTGATCTGTACTATGCTCACAAGAGACAGAAAAAAGAAAAACCTAAACAGAAAACAGCAACAAAAACCCCTGAGCTGGCCCTGGTGTAGGACAGTGCCCAGACTGAACCAGTTTATGGCAGCATGATTTCTCAACTCTTTTTCTGTCAGTTTTATATTCAGCTGTATGTTGGCTTCCCGTTGCTTTACATCCTCCATTCTCATCAGGTAATTCTGCACTCTGCTCCACTAAACCCTTGTCCCACTCTTCTTCTCTGTCTCCCTTCCCTCCATTTCCTTTTCCCTTTCCTATTTACCTCACACATCATTTCACATGAAAAACTGAATAACAGCGGAAAGGATAATAGCTTTTATGCTCAGCTAGTGGAGATCAGAGAGCAGTAGTGCTCTGTACAGCCAACGACAGGATGTAACTGAATGCAGTGCTTCATATTTTCCATTTTTAAATCCACATCCACAGAGTTGCCAGATGATAGGGTTTTAAGAATGAAAGTCTAGGGAGTCCTAGCTAACTCAAAAGCCAGTTCATAGTATATCAAACAATCATTAATATACAAAGTTAACAACTTTCAGAACGTTTTAAAGCATTTTGGTTTCTACGATATTTCCTCCAGGGAATAAGATTACTAGATTTATGGCGCTAATGATTCATTTAGGGAAATATGGAAAAACAGTAATCTCATCTTTTGTTTGTGCATCTAAATAGAGAGACATGAGGCCAAATTCTCTTTTCTATGTCAACAATACTCTTTTTTGAATGAGTCCGGTCTATATGGGGAGACTAAAAGACCTTGTTCATCCTCATATAAAAAAGTCTAAGAGGGGATATAGTTGCTATATAAATAGATCAGACAGGTAAAAAACAGTGAGAGAAAAAAAATCTATTTCAGCTAAAGGTCAATGCTGGCACCAGAACAAATGGTATAATCTATAAATTTAGGTTGTATATTAAACAAAAGTTGCTAAGTGTTAAAGAATTCAAGTACTGGAATGCCCTTCCAAAATGAATGGGAGGAAAGGCAAAATAAATGTTTTAAGGCAGAGCTTGATAACTCTGAATTATGTGAAATGATGTCTATGAAAACAGAGAGCTGTATGATCATAAATCATATATATTTTTTCTTTTCCTTAACAAGCAAAGCTCTTGAACATAATACCAAATTCACAATACAGCATGAGTCATAGGAAAAGGGCTACAATACTTACTGCAGCGATTACATAACATAGTATATATAATAACAAGAGCCTCTATAATAAACATTAATCCCTGTATATAATATCCTGAAAACTCACAGGTCATGATAACAGTCTTTCACATTTAAATGGTTGCTCCAAGGAAGACAGTAATCAATTGTTCTCCATGGTCAATGGCAGTGTCACAGGAGAAAGGGACTTAGGTTGCAGCAAAGAAGTAGTTAAAATTTAGGGGAAAATTTCTAACTTCTACAGTAGTCAAATATTAGAGCAGTTTTATGAAGAGGTTAGTGGAATCTGCATTGTTAAAGAGTTTAGTTTAGCTGCTATATAGATGACCTGCTGAAGACAGTCTAGAGCTTTTGATCTTGTCACAGCAGAGCATTACTATTAATCTTGAGTTATTTTCTGTCTATATATATCTTTATGGTTGTATGATTAAAAGAATAGTACTGATTTAAGTCAGAAGGGAATTTGGCCAGCAGTGGCCCTACTTTCTCAGCTCCCCATACCCATTTCTCCCACAGAGCTAGCGCTCCTAAATTGTACAATCAGGTTTTATTCTATGAAACAGGTGTATTTCCTGATTATTTTTTAAGATGCTTTGTTTCTTAATTTGCATACCTAAGTATTCTGTTGTCATGGAAATCTCTTCTCTGAAGCCCTTGAAGACCAGCTCTCTTGCTTCAATTCTGTTTCAAATTTTCTGCATCAACTAATTGTAATTCTTACTCCAAGTTTTCCATATATTGTCTTGCTACATCTAAGTGACACAGTCTTACCATCTCTTGAGCCAAAACCTTACCCTGCCCATCTGTAAGAATACAAGCTTCACTTCAAACAAGCGTACTAAGTCTAGTATAATGCAATTTGTTGACTAAAATGAATCCAGATTTTTAATTCTTTCACTGAAGGAGCATCCATGTTGATAGATGTTTAGCTGTCAGCAAACAAGCAAGAAATTATAAAAAAGGATATAGCTATAATGAAATTCAATGAGAATTGCTTGAATAATCACAGTATAAATGTCTTGTCTGTGCCTGTCTTTTTACATTGGTTGGAGGGAGTCTCACAGTCTGTCCTGAAAGCTGAAATACTTGATTAAGGACAAAAATTAAACACATCAGCTTTCCTTTCATGTAAAAACCTACCAGTCTCTTACTTTTCACCAGTTGCAGCCAAAGTAGGTTCAGGTGTCTTCAGTGATCACAGATAAAAGTATTGAAGAGATTAAGGAAGGTCAGGTTAGGACTTTCATGGTTGGTAACGACATTAGTCCATTGGATATTACTGGAAGCTTGGAAATAAATAGTATCTTTCACAAAAGAAACATATGCTTGATATGCCTATAGGAAAAAGACAACTGTGTGAAGAAGCAGGCCACCAAACTAACAAGCTTTAGTTTCTGGAGGGATTTTAGAACTTGATTCACGCTGAGTTCATCATATGGTCAATGAGAGTTCTACATCAAAAAGAAATAATCTTAGTTTCTGAGCATCAGACAAAAGGTGCACTTTCAGCTTAATGTTCAAGAAGCTGCTAAGGTGTCGTGGTTTAACTGCAGCCAGCAACTAAGCACCACGCAGCCACTCACTCCCCCCCCACCCAGTGGGATGGGGGAGAAAATCGGGAAAAGAAGCAAAACCCATGGGTTGAGATAAGAACAGTTTAATAGAACAGAAAAGAAGAAACTAATAATGATAATGATAACACTAATAAAATGACAACAGCAATAATGAAAGGATTGGAATGTACAAATGATGCGCAGTGCAATTGCTCACCACCCGCCGATCGACACTCAGCTAGTCCCTGAGTGGCGGCTCCCCCCCACACTTCCCAGTTCCTATACTAGATGTGACGTCCCATGGTATGGAATACCCCGTTGGCCAGTTTGGGTCAGCTGCCCTGGCTCTGTCCTGTGCCAACTTCTTGTGCCCCTCCAGCTTTCTCGCTGGCTGGGCATGAGAAGCTGAAAAATCCTTGACATTAGTCTGAACACTACTTAGCAACAACTGAAAACATCAGTGTTATCAACATTCTTCACATACTGAACTCAAAACACAGCACTGTACCAGCTACTAGGAAGACAGTTAACTCTATCCCAGCTGAAACTAGGACAAAAGGTCAACCTTACAGCCAATGACCTAAGTCATCTACGGGCAAATATACATTCTTGATGAAAGATTCAGGAATATATCTATCTTACTGTCCAGTTGTTTCAGCAGTTAGCTGACCCAATGTCATCTTGATTTTCAGCCAAATTGCATTTATTTGTGCCACAGCTCCCACAGAAAGAGAACAATGTAATCTTCTTTCATCAGGAGTTGGAAACACAGATATAATGCTGTGTGTTATCTGCATGCTGAAGCAGAACCTGCTTGCTTATTTTTTTCAACAGCCTCCCATATGTGCATATAACTTGATTAATTAATGACTGAAGTAGAGTATAAAGTAGTGTCACTGAGCATATTTTTATTTATTAGTAAATCTATAAGGCAGGCTTTGGTCTTTTAACTGCTGTCATAAGCTTTCCCATCCACCTGATTTGATCCACTAGACTAGGCTAAAAGCCAGAATTCTCTCTGTTAATTACTTTGTTCCTTTACTGTAGAATTCTAACTGCTGCAGATCAAGTCAATTCAATGGTAGTAGATATTTATTTTTGTTTCCATAATAAAAAAAAGTAATATCAGCACAGTGAAATTTGACTTAAGATTGTGTGTTCTAAAGTTGAAGTTATCATGACAAGACACTGTAGTGAATAAGTATAAATTATTGTACTTAGAAAGCTGTACTTCTTAGTCTTCCAGTTTTAAACACTTTACTCCTCTATTATATATATTACAGGTTATCATTGGTTTGCTTACCCTGTTGCATCAAATTCTTGTTCAAATTACCCTTTCTGGCTTTCAAATTTTATATATGCATTTTATTTTTACATCTTTCGGAAGAGTATTAGGATCTTAAAAATAAAAAGGTAAATTCTCAAATATGCCATTCCTGCCCTAATGTGCTCATTTATAAATGAATGCTGAATGTCAAGTAACTAATGCTATGCATTAAAAGCTTAGTACTAAGTATTGCCATGCTAACCAAACAAAACTATGAGGTTAATTCCTCCCTCCCATCAACAATGCGTGGCATTGTCTGAAATACTGTAAGCCTGAAACTCATTTTTGTTTCCACTTGCACATGCTTAGTGTACACAGAAACCACGTTTTCACACTTTTGTGCTCTTCTCAACAACTGTAACAGATAGAAACCTTCATTTTAACTAAGTTAAAGACAAAATTGATCTGAATCTCAAGGATGTTCCTGTAAGAAGAAAGGGTATCATGACCTGTATGATACAGTTTGTGAGAATACTAAATGTGGCCCTACTTGCTGCTTTTGAGATTTGAGAAATGCAGTTTGTTGGCATCTATGAATGTTTTTGTTTCCAAAAGAGATGGAAAAGAGAAGCAATTACCAGGTCACAGGCTAGATTAATATGTAGGGGCATCCTAGTTATTCTTCACACAACGTTGAGCTCGCTGAATTTAATGTACAAGGTACAGATAAAGGCAGTGCAGAAGAAAATGGATTTATTGTCAAGAGTTAGTCTGGAAGATCTAATAAAGGTAGACTTCCCTTGTTGCTTCTCATTTTGGGGGTTCACTAGGAAGAAGCTTCATAGGCACAATTCTCTATCAGTTAGATGATTTAGATCAGCTCCCCCAACTCCAGTTTCACTGCTCTTTTGACATAAGAATCAAACTTGATCCTAAATTGCCAGTTTTAACTCTTAGGCTTCCTTTGCTCTTGGAGGTACAAGGGCTTGATTATCTAAGATTCATGCCACTTCATATGAGGTCTGTCTTTACAGCAGTCACACAGAATAAATACATCTTCATTTTCCTACATGATAATATTGGGGTTGGGGGCAGATTGCACAGCAACGGGTTTGCTTTTGCAGATTTTATTTGCTCATTTGCTTACCTCTTCTATTTTCCTCCCCTTTCTGCAATACAATTCATATTTAATTATTATAGAGGCAGAGTTGTACAGTAAATGATTTTTGCGTTACTTGAGTGACCAAGTACTATCAGCTTAGGCTAGTTCCAGCAAAATAAAGGCTCATATAAACTCAAGAAATGCAAAGGATCCATATCAATAATTCCCAGAGGTGACACAGACCCCAGTAGGAGCAAGGGGCAGGAAGCCAGGAAACCATAGGAAAACTTTAGAAACCAGAGCTAGGAAGGGACTACAGCAATTTTTCAATTCCTGAAAGCATTTTTAAAGGATAAAATAGGTTATGTGAAGAATATAATTAACCAATAAGAATTATTCAAGAAGAATTAATTCTTTGCCACTTTGAACAGGTAGCACAAAAGAAGACAGCCTTAGCTACTGACAAGTTTCCAACATTTCTACACCACACTATTCCCAGCTTTAAAGGGAAGCTAACATGGAAAGGGAATCCCTACTTCCAGCTTCAGTCTGGCTTTGAGGTATGTCAGCAACAGAGGTGGACCACAAAGACCATTCATTTCTGTTGCGCTTCCCTCCCACTAAGGTTAAAACACTTTAGAAAGCATTTCAGGGCTTTCACATTCTTTACATTCAGAGGAACCAGCAAAAAAAAAAAAAAAAAAAAGCAAAACAGAAAGTGAGGGTCAAGAGGAAGTATGCAGAACCTTTTCCCAGCTTATACCAAGCAATCCTTAGTAGGATTTGATCCACACAGTTTGGGCTACTGTAGGGTATAGTGAAAATATTAACTGGTTTATTAGCATAAAAGTTAACATTGTTAACTTCCGTGTTATTCCTTTTTCATGTAAGCCTGAAGGCACATGATTAGTCACCACATTGCCTTGTCACATCAGGTACCTCCGCTCTGTCACAAAACAACAAGTCTCTAGCAAAAGGAATTATTTCTCCATAAAGTAGACTTTGGGGCTTGTTCTGAATACCACCTGACAAAGCCTGGTTTAGGAGTGAAAACTATGTAAAGAAAATACTGCCACTCACTCAATAGGGATGACCTGACCTAAACTACCTACTGCATGTAACTTTTTTTTTTTTTTAGTGGAGAGAGGTTATGACTGAACTGTTGAATCAGAAATGAAATTACAGGTTTGTATTCTTTAAAATCTGTTAGATCATTTCATCTTCTCAATCCTACTTTAACAGGAGAAAAAAAAGGACAGTTTATAGAATAAATTACTTTTTAAATGGCACATGTACACATTTAATACTATTAGAGCACAAATTGTCAGACAAAATGGCATCAGAAATGGAGATGGGAAGTTGCTACCATGGCCAGGGCAAGTAAGGTCAGGAAATGGGGAAGAAATTGATTCCACAAAGTCAAAGGTCTATGCAGCAAATATTGCCAGGAACTGTGCCAAAGTCTAGAAAAGCGAAGATTAGATGGGGAGATCAGAACAAGCACTAGGCAACAGAATTGAGCAAGCAGGACATAAATTTAGCTAGGAAACAAGTTTAATAAACAAAAGCAACCTATGCAATAGCCTTGAAAATCTGGCAAGTTTGTGGTAAACCAGCAATCAGGCTCACAAGCCCAGCTTCAGCTGCCAGGATTTATCAAGCCTTCATTCTCCTGTGGCACTGTCTGACTGGCAAAGATAAAAACGCTGTCTAGCCACATGGATCCTGATATATTGACAAAGATGATCAGCAAACCAGTAGAAGAAGAGACCACAAGCTCATGTTGGCTATATAGCACCACACCTTTTAAAATTAAAAGCCTACTCAAAGCATAACTTAAACTCTACTATGGTGCCTACCCTGCCACTGATACTTCAGCTGGCAATATGGCTATTGCAAGTCTTTCTGCATGGCACCATACTGTATCATATAAAGCTCAGACTATCATTTCTTGCATTCTGATTACTAAACCATTATAAAACATGTATTATAATGCTCAGAGGAAAACTAAGAATTTATGGATATGAGGAAATGTCTACTTAACTTAGACACCTAACAACAAAGACAACAATTTACGTAGTTAACTCCTATGTCAGGATTTATAATTCAAAATAGCCACTTTCTACCATAAATAATTGGAAGACTATATGGACTTTGTACATGTGATATGATGGAAGCAATATTTTATAAACTGTCATTATCATAAGTTCCTGATATTTTATTCTATAACCTTTGTTGTGTATTACAGTGTAAGTTCTTATGATTAACTATGTACAGTCTTCACATGGTAGTAACACCCTTGGTATTACTGGGCTTTTTATGATAGCTGAGTGATAGCTATGAAACTCTGCTAGTGACAGTAAAGAATTATAGAACATGCTGGAAGTTTGTTTTTTGTTTGGTTGGGGTTTTTTTACTCACATTCAGGAGACCTGTTCTCAGTAGACTTTCATGTTGTGATTACAACAGAGGAAACATGGAGCATCATCTGCCACAGTACTCTCATTAGACTAAAGTCACCAAACATGAAAATCACAGGGAAAATAGTCTAGACTAGACAATGCCAAAAATGCAATGGTTGAAAAGAAGTGTATTTGCTAATACCATTTCCTGAACATCAAACAGCAGTGAAGTAGTTAGTATAAATTCCAAGCTTTTTACCCGAGTAGAAAATAATGCATGCATTTTCTTGCTCAGGAAACTTCTCCTAGTCCTTCAGCTGCTTCCAACCAGTTGATGAACACTCATCTACTAATTAGCTGTCTTCCAATGCCCAGCTTTAGCCAAACATTTCATAATTCAACTGCATCTTAGGTGGCAGATTGTGGCTGTATTTCACTAATCACTACGAAATATAGTGATAACGTATTTCTTGAACAGAATTGATGACAAACTAGTAACTATACAAAAATAACCTTCTGGAGCAACCTGTCCAACATCAGGTAGCTGGATTCATGACCTTGAGAAACAGTTTAAAAAAATCAGAATGAACTCTAACTCAAAGTAATTCCATCTCCAAAAGACTGCCAACATTTCAAAAATGCATGAGACAGACAACAGATCTTGAGAAATAGCATGAAATTTGTTATTTGTTGTTTTGCAAGACTGTCAAACATAAAAGCACAGGTGTCAGAATACTGCTTGAGGGGGAAGTTTTGATGTAGCCTCCTGAAGGGAAGACCTAATAGTGTCCATCAATTACTGAGCCAGAGATCCACGCTACACTTTCTAGTCAGTTCAGAGAAGGCTATATGAACTCTTTGAAAACTTATTTAATGCTGAGAGCAGATTCAGCATTTGTTTCTTTAAGATACGCCACTGTACCACAGAAACATACAGCATTAGCTAAGTCCATGGACATAAATCCACTATCCAGCAAGAAAAATCCTCATTACCGTCGTATCTGATTACCTTCTGAGAGTTAAAACATGATCGGAAAATAAGTCATAAGCTCAATATGAAAGAAGACATTTCCTTTTAAACAGCTTATTGCTATGGGAATAAATTCTCTAACAGTTAATAGAGCTAATAAAAATAGAGGCATTATTGTTTCTATAGCATGAATGACATGCAGTGAAACTTGTAATCTTCATACTAATCTTACAGGCCCCAAGACTAACTACATCTGTTTTTTTTAAAAAGATATGCATGCAAATGTGGGGTTTTTTAGCTTTAAGTTGTATAGGACTGTCTCTGAAAAGGGAGCTAAAAAACCCTTTTGATTTCAGTGCTCAAATGCTCTTTCAGGCATTTTACATAGTAATAAGAAAAAGAAGCATAGGTATTAATCTCAACTCAGCTTCAGTGACAGGCAATGTGTTGCCATAACTGCCTGCAACATGCTGATTCAAACTGAGAACATCATTATAATTGTGCATTATCATGTATTTTTGAAGAAATTGAATTCTGGAATAGGTGTAAAATTTTAACAACCCACGAAGTCATGTATACAGTAACACATAACAGAGGATGCAGTAAAATCTCCATTTATGTCAGATGTACCAGTAACAGCTATTGGAATGACAAGTAATTTTTAGGTCTAAATACATTAGGAAATTACATCTCCAGAACAGTAATATCTAAATCACCAAAATTATTGCTTCTTTTCCCTCTGAATATTACTTTTCACCTGGATTACTCACTATCAAAATATTTTTTATTAATGTATCAGAAGTAAACAGATACCTTACTTATTATTTGCATACCTTACTAATTAAGTCTTCTGACTTACTAAAGGATCATCTAACAGTACTACAGTTTGAATCTGGACTCATTTAACCAGTTTTCTTAGTGAACCCTGACAAATCTTACCTCCTGTGTTTCCTTATCTGTAAAATGAAGCTAGTCTGAGTCTAAGCAGAAAAAGACCTCTAAATTCTTATTGGAACATTCCTGTTGGATATTTTTGAATATATAGAGAGCTACATAAGACAAAAAAGATTGTTAGGCTTCTGAAGCACAGCACAGAGGATACTGTAACAAAACGACAGCAAGACAAAGCCAGCTATATGGTTTTAAAATAAATTTAACACTGTTTTGTTATTCAAATCATGCAATAAGGACCAATTATTTGTTTCATATGAAAGGAGAAGTCCTTCTGATTCAAGTAGATGAATGGGCTTGCCTAAAGTCTGTAAGTTTTGACTCAGTATTGAGGAAAAAATTAAACCAAAATGAAGCCATCATTTTTACTTTTAGTACTCTGGCTCAGGCCAAACAAAAAGAAAATGAATGAAAGCAACTTGTCATACTGAAAACACATCTTGGATGGAAAACATGATCCAGCTGCTTATCACCATACAGAAAATTTTAAGGCATTTTTATTAACTTGAATGTTTTTTGAGCTAACCAGAAGATAATGCAAAAACCATCATAATAACTATGTATTCATTTGTTCCGGGTTTGGAGAAAGAATACTAAATTTATGTAATATCTCAAATTATGCAGGGGGGAGAAAAATAATTTTCCAGAGGGACCCTAAGGTGTAAATGACAATTTCCATCCACAAGGAACTTTGTAACAGTGGTGAGGAGAGTGGAAATTCTGAATTGTTGCAGTATGATTGACTGTGTTCCTGCATAGCAATACACAGGGAGTGAGATCAAAGATAAACAGCATAGACTGATGACTCTGTCACGGCATGGAATACTGTTCAATAAAGGAAAATCAGAATAAAAGCAGAGACTTCTGTACACACAAGGCAGCAATAACTAAGTTCCTTCTCCATGAATGAGCTAGAACTCTCTACCTAACTTCAGGTGTGACTGTCTGCCAAGATATATGCAAATTCCAAATGCAAGTACAGATACACCAGTTCCTTTTGCAGCTCTGCTCATGAAATAGGTGATTTGCTATTATGCCACTGCTTCAAGGACTTAGGCTATTTTTTTTAATACAACAAATACACTCTTTAAGGTTGCACAATAGTATTTAGAATGGACTGAAATTAAGATGTCAAACTGAATGTTCTATTCTATTAGCATATTAGTATAGGCTATTATGCATTAGTCAATGTATTTTTATTAGATTTATAAGGTATATACTGCTAAAACTGTAGTCCTAAATCAGGTTAAGTTACACATTTGCCTAGAAGTTTTGCTTGAGAAGGGACTGCACAACTGCCTATTCTTTCCCCTACTATGGTTTTGTAGAAGTGTCTTGGTCAGCAGTAGACTGTTTAAGGGTAATTCATATGTTCCACAGGCTGACTTTTATGATCACAGCATACTTACCCAAAATAGAAGCATTTTTTGTGTGAGTATAATATGGGAAAATGGATTACCTTTATCCAGATATCAGGTGAGAATTCAATAATTTTCAACTGCTGGCCTTGTGCAGTAGTTGTCTAGACATTTGTTGAGAATTTTAGCTAACCTGCCTATTAATATACAACAGGGAATTCCTGGGAAACACTGAAAATGGAGTAATGAATTAATTATTTAAAGCATGTGGAAAACTTTGAAGAGTAACCTCTATAGCATAATCTATAGCTATACAGAACATAATTTCTCAAGCATTTCATTCTTGTTTCTTCCTTTGCTGACACCAGTGGGATTTCTGTAGGTAATTGACAGTGTTTATATGACATCAGAATTCAAATCACTGTTCTCCATTAGAAGGAATCTTGGGGTAAAATGAAAATAAGGCTCATTTCACGTGACAGTACAGCAGAGCAGAGCTGTTGACCAACTAGGCTTTAATGTAATAGACATACATAGCAGTCAGCACTTGTTCTTCTTTCAGTTCTAGCAATTCAAAAGAAAATATTACTTGGAAACTATGTTTACCTAAATAGTATTGCTTCAGAAGAAAAATTTTAATCAGAACTTTATAATAAATTTGCTAAAAATCTAAATCTAGAACAAGATAATTGGAGAGATATCGCTCTGTCGCTTCTGCATGTCCCTCAAATGAGTTAGTCTGTTTGACACATTTTCCATGACAACATGTTGCAGATGGAGTGACGCATTTCACTCATAAGAGAGAAGTAGCAATATGTTTATTGATATAAAGCAGCAATTTAACAAAGTTTGATAATAAATGGGACAGTGGCTTAACAAGATTCAATCGCAATGTACACTTGATTATTTACTGCATAGAGAACAGGGTCAGACAAAACTGTCAAGGAGACCCTCCCTTTGAGTCATGAGGTTCAGAAAGGACCCCCTTGCGTTCTAAACTCCTTCTCAGAGGGGAGTTTAGGTGCAGCTGGATCCAGACTTAGTCCCAGACTTGGTCAATGGTTTATGTCTAAAGGATTATATGTGCGCAATCAATCCTTTATATCACTTAGCTAAGATTTCAAAGTTTAGCATGCTATTAATCACCGAGAATCTGTTGTGGCAAGAACTCTCTCAACCTCAAGAAGTAACCTTGAGAGGTGTCCCTGCTCAAGGGGAGATCCTGGCATGCAGCCCACTGCCGTGCAGGAGAGATCAACGGGCCCTGGGCTGTCCACTATTTATGGAGTAAGAGAATTGACTTGTATTTACATACCGACTACAGATGTTAGTTTCTTCCAAATTTGTCTTGAGTCAGACATTGACTAGCACTGTGGTTAGGTGGGCACATTGTTTAAATTAGCCCTTGGCTATTGTGTTGTTTGTTATCTGTCTCCCCTGAATCCACTCTGAGCTGGATGCAGCCATCAGGACCACATGTATCCACTACAACTGCCAGTGGTGGTTATTCACTTGAGCAGGGTTACAGGGAAATAAAGGTCAGGTTGGGGGCAGTGAAGGGGAGCACATCACCACACAACAGTGTCTCGAGAAGGTGACCTGTTTTGAATTCTTTAGGGTAATTTCCGATGTTTATCACACATTTATACATTTATCATCAAACCAAAAAATAACACTGATCATGATCCAAAATCAGCTTTTATTGAATGAGTTTTCAATGAGTATTCAACAGAAATTCATTCCACAAAGAGTTCAATTTCACAATAAAATTTGAGGAGCTTATACTGGAGCTCATGCAAAGGGTGTTACCTGAATTGTCTTTCTGTAAATCAGGAATTTTGCTTCTTTTTATTGAAAAAACTGAAACTATCTGAGAATAGCAGCAATTAGCATTTCCATACAGAATCTTTCTGGTCTTATTGGGGGGTTGTTGTTGGGTTTTTTTGCTTTGTTTCAATGAAAAGGGGCAAGATGATGACCTTGTACAATATATACTGAAGAATGAAACCCTGGGAACATTTTCAAGAGAGTATTTTAATATATTATCAAGTATGCGATAGGCATATAGAACTTGGCCATTTAATGAATGGCCATATTAACTCCACTATTTTTTCATTAAATTTGTAAATTAAAGATGATCAAAGCTGGACTGTTATTTGGAAGGGAATTCTATGCAGAAAGTCTCGTTTGGTGGAAACCCTGTTCATTCAGTAAGTCTCACTCTTTTCTAAGTGACTGCACGTCTGTCTTCTCAGGTTTCTTCTACTGTAGTTCCTTGGAAAACTGTCCAGTTTAGTACTTCAGGTGCAGATATCTCATCACTTTCATTTTAAATATTACCAAATAAAGATTCCCTATCACTAACACAAAGTAAGGTTAAGGAATAGAGAGGGGAAAAGTACTGTATTAATCTATTTGATTTTTATGATTAAGACATAAAAGCAAAGTCTGGTCTAATATGAAATCTAGTTTTCATACTACAGGCAGACAGTGGCACATAATATTTCAGTGTATTTAATTTTTATGTGTGCAAGTGGTGTAGTTCACAGAGGCAAATGTTGTTAATGTGCAAATGGACCTGTGTAAATGCCTATATATAGGCATAGATTCAGGCAAGACATTCATCACTAGATTTTATAAAATAAAAAATGCAAAATAAATTAACTGGCAGGAAAGCAAGTCTCACAGGGTAATGCTAAATGCAAACTTATTACAGCTTTTAATTTGCTGAAGCCTTAAAAATATGAAAATAATTTTAACTGTAGCAGATATAATAAAACCATGAACTTGTTCAGTGCTTTGCATCTGCATGGAAAACCTATTTTAAAACCTCTTTTTACAGGAACACTAAAATTGCTTTTCTCCTTTTCGAATCCATGTTTAGACTTTGCTTCTGGAAATATCTAGATTCCGGTTAGTCTCAACTGTAGTTTCAAGGACTGACCTGTGCAGTGACTGAGGTTTTCAAAGAAGTGCCTTGATATAGAGATTCACAAGAATCAGAAAATAAAGAATGATTTGCACGAGGTGTAGGAAATGATTTTGACATAGTGAATAGCTAGTGAGATTTTCCTAAACACAGGTGTTATATATCTGGAAAAAATCTTTATCTTAGGATCCTATTAATATCATTTCAGTGCAGATTCCTGAATCCTGAATTCCTTTCCCTTCTGAAAATGGCAATTAGGTTTTTATGTAAATATTACAATGACTTCAAGGAGGTTTCCAAAGCAGGCATACAACTCCATCAGAATCCCTCAAATACTCCCAAGATCTGCTTAGAGACTTAATTTCAGAGCTATCCTACACTTAAGAAAACAACACAATAAACTGAACTTTGTACTTTTTCTTGCAAAACTACTTTCATTGTTTCTAACCCTTTGCTCCAATAAAAAAAACAGCAGTTCACTTACTCCACTTGTGGGAAACAATCCATGTTACCATATTCTATTTGTGAGAAATAGATACTTAATGTGAAATTAGAATTATTTTAGAAAATTACGTGGGTTTTTTGGAAGCTCTGCAGCAACTACAGTACATTTACATGACTCAGGAAGCCTGTAATTAGTTTCACTAAGAAAGCATTGTTTTTTAGTGAGAAGGACAAAATATAACAGGTAAAGAGACAGTGTTGTCTCTTATTTTCAGCAAGACATCTTAGTGCTTCACTGTGCTACAAACTTTCTTGGGTGTGGACTGAAGTACTTGTTATGAAAGTGCTTCCTTTTTTTGCTGTCAACTATTTTTAGGTTATATATTACAGTAATTCACATTTGAAAAACAGGTTTTATGTCTGAAACCTCTTAAGAACAGAAAAAAAATTGTTCCAACTCTTCAGTCCCTCCCCAATCCCTATTCCCATTCTGTCTCACTTGTCTCAGTGTTGTCTGTGGAATAAAGGGTTAAAGTCTAATAGCCAGTGTAGCAGAATAACAAAAACTGCATGGGGGTGTAATGAGCTGCTTGACAGCTCAAAGTAATAATCTTCTTGTCAGTCTTGTACCAGCCAATATTTTTTTGCATGGTTTTAAGCAACAACACAGAAAAGAAACATTTCTGTGCCATGTATTTTTGAAAGAAAAACCTGAGATGAAGCACAGGTACTTCACCTTTGGCTGAGTCACAAAAGGTTTAGGCTGCTCTGCTACTCAGATGAAAAGCCCAGCATGCATACACTGCTTTAGCTGGCAGGCTGGGAAAGACAGGGAGGCATATTTGGATGACTGTGTCAGGCAGCTGCAAGGATGAGTCCACAGGTGTGCTTCACAAGGAGAAAAACTTTTAAAATCTCAGGTTTTTGATGGAACATTGAGGGGGAGCAGTTTCTAAAACAGAAGTAGAGCTCTTATCCAAAGGGGAAAGGGGAACCCCTGTGGAAGAGGGGTCATAGCTCTTTTTTATGCATAAAAACTCAGGAATGGATTGCAACGCTGTGGCTATGGCAACAGATAAAGTACAATAAACAAACAAAACCAACTAACACAGGGTAAAATTAAGATATTATTTTATGGTTAAACTTCCATTCTACCCTGCTTGTAAGTTTAGTGATCATCACCCCAGAGGAATTATGTTATAACCTTACTGTAAGCAGTTTTAAAGTACTCATTTTTATTTTGTTTAACGAACAAAGGCCTTAGTGTCAAAACAAATTGTCCTTTACCATAAATATCAAAAGTATTACAGGATTTTCTAAGAATGAGGATTGTGACACTAGAACACAATCAAAGGGTTCCACAACTGTGGACAGTGAATGTTTTTGTAGCCTTAGTGTTTTAAGTTTCCGTTAATTTACATTTTAATGGTGTCACTGACAGCGTCCATCTCTATCATCTCTAAGAAACTCAAAACAGAAAAATAGAGGACCAGATTAGGTTATTTTTATACCACTTTTATTACATCATGAGGATTTCTTTCCTTAAAAAGTTATGAAATTATGAAAATAAGAAATTAGCAATCAAGCTTTTTACAATCCTTGTTTCAGTTACATATTGCTCTAGTTGTCATAGCTGTAACAATTTACAACCAAGTTGTAATTCATTGATTTTCAGTAGGTTGGAGATGGGGGAAAGACTTCTTGGCCAATGCTAACAAGTTTCTTTCATACCATGAGGTCATGTTAAGAGACAATGTGATTTTGTAAAGCATAAATCCAAAAGATGAAGGTATATAGTATAATATCATTTAACCAAAACTCTCTTTTAGTAATATTTTAGGCCAGCTGTCAAAGCCAAGTTGCTTTGGTGTTCTTCCTGAAACCTAGATGAAGAATTACGAGACACTGCTTATCCCTAATGATTGTTATTATTAGAAACATAGTACCAAGAGTGTCTGTAAGACACCAAGAGTGTCATTAAAACCTTCTTTATCATAAGTACGTAGTAATACCATAGGCTTAAAATGTCTTTTTCCCTTTTCACATGTAGCTTAGGGTCTGGATATTTTTTCTTCCTGCATTTGCTTGGCATACAGTATTTTTTTGCTTGTTGTTTCCTCTTGGAGCTAGGGCTTCCCTAAACTTTTGTCTCTCTTCTTTTCTTTTTCTTCTGGGGGTTTGTAAGACTGCTCCTTGATTTGGTTTTAGGAAGCTGTATAGTTCTGACTTACGATTAATGTAAGGGTCTAGAGTCTTCCTAATTAGAATGTGACTTAGTAGACTCAGGTAGACACCTTTCACAAGACTCAGCTCAAACTCAAGGGAGCAGAGCAACTCAGTAAATCACCACTCAAAGGCATCCAGCAGCTCTTGCTGAGGCTTTATATGTATTTCAAAGTGGCTGAATGGAATCAGTCATGTGCAGAAAAAGAGCAGCACTTTTTTTTTTTTTTTTTTTTCATAAGAGAGAAAGAGGGCAACATGGGAATGGTCAAGAGTCTAGTCTTCCATTTAGTTGTAGTCCTTTTTGCAGGCATCCAAGGAGCATAGAGCAGAACAGTAAGAGTTAGGAAACTCCAAAGATAATTATGTACATTTAATTTAATTATTCTCATTAATTCAAAATACATATTTCTATTGCTTTGCAACAGAAAAGTGATATCATGACTACAGTCCACGACATGATATGTGCAAGGTTGTTCTTCCTGGAGGACTGTGGTATTTTGTATATAATATCTATATATGTAAATATATTTTATATATGCATACACATATATATGCCTATGCATATATGCATACATATGATACTGGAACTCTTGACAATGATTATAGGGGAAAAAACTGAGATAGATCTTGGACAAGCCTTTTCAGCACAGAGAAGTGGAAGAAATTGGATGTTACAAAAGAATGAGAGGAAAGATTAAGTAACTGAATGAAATTATTTAAGCAGTTCCATTGTTTAATAGAAAGTCTAATGCCAATCTTTGTATATTACACTAAACAGCAAACAGTGCAATACGGAAAGAGATATTATTGGGCATGTAATATATGTATACATGGCAAGCATGTATAAACCAGCTATATACTAATGCTATGTAATCATATATAAACAGTTTTGATAAAATAGTCTACAGAGAAATACAGAATTTAAAAGACCTTGAAAAGGCCAGACTGATTGGGACATCATCTAGGACAAAGAGAATGATTTGATATGGATCCTGTACATCACTGACAATAAGAATTCTGAAGATGGCTGCACATCTCTAACTCCCTTGGAGACACAAAAAATATCCTGAAATGGAATAAAATAGTGAACTATCAGGAAGGCAATCAGCAGATAATTAGAAACCACTTAGCAATATTAGCAGTGTAACTGAGTTGAAAGAACTTGATCTCTTGATATTGATAAATACAATAATGAAGTTAATGATAATGGTAAAAAATCTAATATGATAAAAAAGGAAAATAACAAAATAAATCCAAATAAATGCATGGACATTTAAATGCTTAAAGTTGTTGTGCGATTAGGTAATTTTGCATAACGGGTTTACTACTCACAGAAGAAAACTGATCATAAAATAAGGTTAGTTAATGAGCTAACAAAGAATCAGCAGTGGATTGCAGAAGCACAGTTTTGATACTGTCCTCTGTTAATCAACAGACTAATTGACTGGATTGAACAGTTAATGAAGAGCTATAGAAATTAAGAGCAAAAAGATCATTTCGTTCATCTTAGCTTTTAAGACAGCCTACAGTGATGTCTGCCAGGCACACCCACTTCAAACTGGTCCTAAAGTGTTCCAAAATACTGAGGAGAACCTGAAAATCATACTGGGAGCACTGCCTATATATTACACTCTGGTATCTGATTAGTCAAGGGTTTTGCCCCCAACCTGGGCAATTTAATACCAACCAAGAAGATGTCTGTCCTTCAACTCCAACATCTTTTTTTAAATTTCAGTCTATATACAGATGGATTCATCAGCCAACAAATAATACACATTTGAATAGGCACTTGTGACCTTTTCTGTATCAGAATACAGAATAAACAATTGTTACTTATTTTTAATACTGCTTTCAGAGGCTCCCATTGCCTTGAAGTCACAGATCCAAGCCTATATCTTGATCAGGATGGAATTATGGAAAACTAAGACCTGTCCCTCCAGTTAGATAGAAATTAAAGCCTTGGTTCCCTGTAATCACCATGATAGAAAAGTTAGTTTATACTGTTTCTTGAAGTGATTCCTACCTTATTCAAATTAATCTGAATTAATTCTTATTTGTGGAGGACCAGTCAAATAAGTGTTAAACAGTAAGGTTATAAGTTTCAGCCTTTTCTAAATTCAGGTTAGTGGATGAGATGAGAGGATGACCTACAGACTGAAAATCAAAGACAACTAAAAGCAAAACTATACCATAGAGAGAACCCAGAAAACTATGTAAGCAATAACTGAATTAGAGTAGCTGACAAAGTATCACTCTCAGGAAATGTAAGTACAAGGCAGCTAAGATAGTTCATTTGATATGCAAAAATTTCATTTGACTAAATGAAAGAGATGAGGAGAGGAAAGTTGATTAATTCAGTAGAAATCAAATAATGCTGGAAAAAAATAATTTTCATTAATTTACAAATGTTAAGTGGAAAAGAATAAAAACTTAAGAGCCCTAAGGTACTAAAAGAAATCTTCATGAAAAAAACAAACAATCCCTGGGATTAGCAACATGAAAGCACAGCTTGCAGCAGCTGCTACCAAAGTATTTCAATCACCCTGCAAAGATGAGCACCTTCTAAACCAGCAGGGCTCAGTTTTTATCCATGCGAGAGACAGAAAGCAATTCTGAAGTCTTGGCAGATGTAGTACTCTACTCATGCAAAAGGGGGCAAATTGTTATTACCTGCCAACTTTTTAGCCTGTCTTCACACAGCTCCATTATGATACATAAAGTTGACAGAAAATATGTAATATTTGTTTCAACTTGTAAATATTCAAGTTGGTATATAACTAAGAGAATAGTCCAAATCACTGAAAATGCATTACTTTTCTGAATTTGGATACCAGTAATGCAAACAATGCACAGTTACCAAAGTGTCAAAAGTTATTATTTTTTCCATGAATAGCTTAGGAGTGTTGCTGCAGAACTTAACCACAAATATATCTCACTCTTATTCAGCTCCAGCTACCTTCCTAATCACATTTTGTAGGTGCTTTAAATAACTCCTTTGGCGATTATGGCATGAAGTCTACTTCAGAACTGTAGCTTTAGTAATTGGGCCAGTGACATTTTGTATGAACTGAAACACATAATTGACAAATTCTTAGCAGCATCTGTGACAAAAGATAACTTTTGAACTGCTTCATACTATTTATAATGTTATAGGTTTTCCTATATTTAATGTACATATTAAACTCAACGCTCTTGAATATTCATCATTTTGTAATAGTTTACCAGTTGTGCACAAGTGGAAATAATATTGTAGAGAAAAAGAAACCATACTAGTAGAGAGTCTCTACTCATTACATCCTGTCCACCAAAAATAAGAAACTGTACTAACTTCCTAAAGAAAATTCAATATTTAGTACTTTCAGAAATTGTTAGGTCTGTGTAATATTGTTTCTGAAGAATTATATCATGAAAGTGGACAAAGACTCCAGCCATCCTTAACACTGGTGAAAAAACCCACACAGGATGAAAGTGCAAATTAATTCCCTTATTATTTTTCATATAAATAGGTCACAAGTTCTACCTCTTGAAGTCATAATACTTCTTAAAGAGTGACAAAATGTACATTGAATGGCTTTTCTTCAGCAATATTAAATCAGTGCAAGTTTAACCTCCCCCCCCCCCCCTTTTTTTTTAGTGAAAGAAGATGTGGGTAAGCCTTTATTTATCATATCTTTTTAGGAAAAAAATGCAGTTATGTCAAACTTTTTCACCCACTTGCCTGGGAAGACATCCTGCATGACACGGCCACTGCCATGTCACAGCACTGTTGCTGGGAATGGCAATACCTATCACATCTACCAGTTTTGCCAAAGTCCAGACTCTACAGACTACAGTTGGACATCTTTGCTATAAAAATCAGTGTGAATAGGTTACAGGCCTTTACTGTCAGAAAAAATTGATTGTGCTAAAGTAACAGATCTGCATGTATGTGAAAATTCAAGATGAGTATTGTCTGCTTTCAAAGTACACAAACATTTTCACTGACAGATATTATTAACATTCACTCAAATAAAAAATGTTTTTCCTCAATAGTTAACCCCCTCCCCCCAAAAATCTAAAAGAATAACAGCAGCTGTGGAAATGTTATTAGAGATTACTGTACTAGAGTCATAAGTGTAATATCTTTCTGCCAGCTAATAGCTTTGTTAAAGGAGACGAAGAAATGGATTGAAATGAAATTGCCCATATTATCCACTTTCTTGTTCTAGGGAATTTGAATTCCTACTGCAGAAAGTAATGACATTTTTGACACTTTTCTTGAGTAATATCTATATTTAGAGTGTTGAAACAGTATCTGGCAAAATCTAATAATCTAATTAGAGTTAGGATCACAGTAATTTTGGGCCCATTTTTCATTCTCCTCTTACATAATCTGTGCAATTTGGATTTTTTTTTTAGATTTTTTTCTTTTAATATAATAGTGCTTCTGTACTCTTATAATGTACTTCTTTACCATAGAAAATTGTCCATTATCTTTAATAATGAGTTGCATTCTGAAAGCTGAAGTTCTTACCAGTGTCTAGAAAATCACTCATTTGAGCACCAATTAATGGACAAAATTTGAAGCAGATTACAAGAACTACTAAATTAAAGTTATGTTAGAAAATGCTGTGAACAGATTTCTTTGGATAACTCAGTAGCTTCAGTCTTGGGCAGTGTTCTATTATCTACATTAAAAACCTCTATGTTTCCTCTATCTGTTTATCCAGTAAAGCAGCGTTCTACTTATTACTATTGCTTGTTTTAAACTGAATCCATAAATACAACTGAAGATTATTAAGGTGAATGACAAGGTAAAAATGGGTAGTTGTTTGAAATGCTTGGACTGAAATGGAATTATATGCTACCCATTTGTCCCGGAGATGGTAGTTGACTCTATACTTGTGTAATAATGATAAATCATAACTTACAAATATTTCTACTCCTTAATCTCATGACTGCTAATATAAATGTAAAAGCAATTCTGAGAGGATGGAGTGAAATCCTGGCCTCTCTTTTTGTAGACAAATGTTTACTAGCAGCTGTATAGAGACACCCAGTTCTTTGAACTCCATGCCTCTTGGCTTCTTGCTGTAGTATGCCTTGACTTTAGTGATAGGAGTGGAGAGTTTCTCATTACAATAGTCGTTTTATAGCTTGACCATATGTTATGAATTCCTGTGAATCCCCCTAAGCTGTTGGTGAGCTGAGTTGATTATCACAAGAACACTCACAGAAAACACATGGGTTTATGTCCTCTCAGGCAAGGAGGAAATGGAATTCAGTCCTGCTTCCTGAGTACGTGTTCTACCTGGTATGCAATTACTGAAAAGCTCACCTTCTCCTCCAACATTTTAAAATGAAGACTTAACACTGCTTAGGTGTTACAAGAATAGGTGTAGATACATATCCTCATGAAAAGATTGCAGATACCGCCCTTGCTTGGCTGGATCTAAATCCAAGGCTCAAATTTTGCCTTGGGCTCATTTATACACAGTTACTGTAGCTTAACTTGCAGAATCCTAAACTATTTATTAGCTGGAGGCTTTCCATGACTAGAGCAGTCATTTATAGTGACATATTTGTAAGATTCAAGAAGATGCATGATTTCAGAGGGGGTCAACCCATTGAATCAATAGCAAAACAGAGAGCCACATCTATGTGTTGGCACATAGCTCTCCCTGAAATAGTTGGGGTCTTTTGTGAGCCTACAGTTTTCAAATAAAGAGAGCAATGACTTAAACACATCTCAGTATGTATCTCATTAGTCTAATGTAGCATATTTTCTTGTCACTTTTACCTTCATGTTCCTCCTTTCCAGCTCATTACAGCTTGTTTCCATCACTTCAGCTCTGGTCATGATGCTGTTTCTGCAAAGACAGCACTTCTATATTACATTCTGTTGGTTTCAACAGATTTCTCATCAAGAGCAAAATGTTCACTTGTAGCATTACGACTCTAGTTTGTAGAACCTTTTCCTCTCCCATTATGCAGTAACTAAATTCAATAAAAGGATAGTCTCTTGTTCTCAGTTGTGGTTTCTTGATAATATTGCAATGAATATAAACAACGCCATTAACTACAGATCAGTTTAGGAAAAACACAAAACAAAGCTCAATTGACACGACAGTTGAAATATTAGATGAAAATGCATTGGTTCCTCCTCTGACGTTTTTTGACATTATTCATTCCTTACTTGAGTTTTAGATTAACTACCTTGTTCCCTATACTCTTCCCAGAGACAAATGTCAGGTTAGGGTGATGGTCATGTATGTAAGCAAGTTAAATTACTTTTATGTTTATTTAGTTATTGAAAGGACTGTATTACTATTAAACAGGAAAGAAATATCTACATCCTACAACCAAAATCACATAAAAAAATGGATGGAGACAATGCTGGCAATACTAGCTTTCGCTGATACAGGTTGAAGTTGTTAGAAGTTGTTAGAAACATCTTTTCAGCACATGAAACAATGCTGTCTCTTGTCAGATCACGGGAGTAAGGACTACAGCAAGATTTGCCTTTGCCTGTTTCCTGTTCCATCAGGCCACTGTGAATTGCAGCCTAGCAATGCCTGGCAACTTTCCCCAACAGAGCAGAAGACAAGCCCCAATACCAAGCTGCAAAACCATGAGATACAGCCCTATTTGTGAGGAAGTCAGTAGTGCAGCACTCAAGATCAGCGCATGAGGTTTGAGAGCTCTAACATTAATCCTAGCTTCTGTCTTGTTCTGCAGCTTTTCTGTGCTGCACTTCTGACCGCAAAAAAAGAGCCACACTGAATATATTTGGGGGAAAAGAACATGTCTTCTTGTTTAAAGAAAACATACCTGGAAAAATCTTCAATGCTTTTACTATGGTATAGCTAATATCTATTTGGGATAAGTCATAGCTACATATTCAGTTATATATGTGCTCTTCATCATGCAGAATATACTTTTTTGCCTCTTAGTCCCATGTGAGACACCTACCATATCACATTGAGTACCCACATTAATTAATTAATTAATGTGGATTTTTTTTTAGAGACTTCTAATTTATACTTTGTTGGCCTTTAAAATTTTGTTATGTTTGGATAGTTCATGCAGAAATTTATTTAATTTTATCTGCAACGTTAAAGAAAATTTTGAAATTTTACACTACTCGGTTCTTGTTTACACTATATGCCATGCATCTCGTCACTATCAATAAGAGATGGATTTCTAGAAATGAGCAGAAATACTTGTCACCTGAGTCTTGGGTGATAAGAATCAGAAAAAGCTCCTTTGGAGACCATTTAGCTGCACTAATACTAGTGCAGAATTTGATCGAAAAAGCCTTACTTAATTTTACTAAGAGATTTATTTACAAAAAAAATTAATGTATTTGTTGAATTTAGCCTACTTGCTGCAGCTACGATACTTTAATTTATTTTCTGGATTAATTTCATTTCTTATTTCTCAAGCAATACTTGGTGCTGAAAGACAACATGTAAGTAAAATTGATGAAACACTGTACTAATTCTTAATCTCCTGTTTCACTTTCTTCTCCCCAGTTGTTACTGTTTACAGACTCCCTGCTGCCTAAAACAAGATAACATTAGAAGTAATTCGCATCTGAAATTTCTAGTTTTAGCTAGAAGTTAAAGGAACTAGATAGCAAAAAGAAATTGGCATCATTTTGGCTAGCATACCTGAAGGTAATATAGCTTTACTGCTAGCGCAATCTATGATAAACATTCTATAATAAATATTTATGAATAAACATCACATCTCAGACATCAATATTTTACAGATAAATTTCTTTTACAGCTTTCTTTCAATAAAACTTAAGAAAACAAATAAATAGTTGTTTTAAGAGCTGCATGATTAGAAGAGCCTAGACTTCTACAGTGCCTCTCACATAAGCTGTTAAATATGCACTTAGTGCTACACAGGGTATGCAAAGTTATTCTGCTGTGACAGAAGGTTTAACTGCTATTCCATATCCTATCTGGAATTCCCAAAGCCAATAGATAGAAAAGTCTCTTTTTCAAACTCAGAAAGCCTACAGCTTTTGCTGTGCTTCTGTTTCAGTTCCCTTCCTCCTCTCTTTTAATTGCTTAGGGAGATTAGCAAAACTGGCCCAGAACCCATCCTGCAGCGTTTCAGAGTGCTCTCTGTTCTTAGTCATGTAGCTAAATTGATTTTATCAATAATGTCTACTTTTACATGTTCTGATCCTATATAGCCTCCAAATTTATGATTCAGTTTGACTTTATTTGGCTCCTGTTCTTAAAAGGATCATAAATTTGCCATTAATCTTTGATTGTATTCCATCTGCTCTCAAGGTGACTTCTATTGCTTCAGTACATACTATGGAACTACCTGCCAAACAATCTTTCTGCTGCAAGGCTATGTGTTGTTCCAGGAATAGTTTTATCAGGGTATTTCATTCTTGTTTCGTAAGCTGATTATCAGCAGCACTGGATCATAACATTCAATTCATTTGAAGCATTATGTTTCTGCTTTGGAAAGCACCTTTAACTTCCCATTTTCTTTCAGACTGACTTGACCCAGTATCCAACATTACTATCACTGAAGAAACTGTAAGTATTCCCCAGTGTAGTTGAACCTTAGCTTCCCGTTAGTGTAAGGTAAGAACATGTATATTGCATGGCACATTTAAAACCAAAGGCAATGCTTCTGGCACAGGAAACCTCTGAATCACAAATTTCTGGAGCTGAAAGAGTATTCTGGGAAAAGTCACTATAAACTTGCCCTGTTCTTATTCTCTTTCTTAGACAGTATTGTGTTGGCCAGCATAATTAACAGAAAAATAGATGAGATAGACTATGGGTTTAACCTGGCGTAGACATTTTCATGGGTTTGTGTTAGCTACTCCATAGTAACTGCCTCTCTGTGTGCTCATTCATACACCCCAGATAGCATGCTGAGGTGTGAGACCTTCAGTGAGACCATCTTCCTGCAGCTGTAATCTAAACCCTAACCTTAGCAACAGCATTCCACTCAGGCAAGCAACACAGTACCAACAGTGGAGGAAAAAGCACTGACACTGAGGGGTAACAGTTTCTGATTTGCTTATGGAGAATGAAATGAAATTCAGCACTTGGTAAACAGACTGCCTAGACCCTTCACATCCAAGTCTTTATTCTTCCATATGGGCTTTCATAGCCTTCCATATAAGCAAGATACTAATGGTTATCTAAAAACTGAAGATCATGTTCTCATACCACTTGGCAGCAATTTTTTGTTTGTTGGTTTGTTTGTTTTAAAGTATAAACTTAATTCAATACATTGGTCTGGAACACATACCTAATCCTAACTCTAGGCCTACTACTTCAGGTAAGCAAGGACATTGAAAATTGAGACGAAGCTTCTCCTGGAAACAGTTTTATAGTCATCACTGAATTTCTCTGAACAGATTCTATTAGCCTAACTTTCTGAAGCTTTACATGGAAAGAAACTTTGACATCAGTCACAATCTGAACTCCAGCTTTCTAGATAGGCAACGTTCTCAGGACTTCTGTGTCTTGAGAAGAGAAATGGCTCATATGAACCAGCTTTGATCCACCATTTACCTCCTTGAGCTTGACAGTTTTATAAGAGAATTTCTACATGGACCACATTCTCCGTAAACAAAACACTTATTACTAGACTCATCATTAGGAAAAGTTCTGTGAACACCTTGAAAATGGAGACTAAGGCTTTTGTTATTACCCTCTAACAACTCCCTATTCATATGCCTGGCATACTTAAACTCCTATCAAAATCACAGCTCTTAGTCTTCAGGACTTTAACCCCAACTATAACCCTAAATAATAGCTTTTAGGTAGGTAGGAAACCCACGACTACTAGAAAATTAATGGGAAGTGAGTCACAGCTGCAGGTAGCATCTCCCAAATTAATCATCCAGCCCATCTGAATTCATTAAATTCACTTTAGCAGCTACATTAGCTCTGCAGAAGCAATTCTCTGTAACTATATTCCAGCCATAACCCTATTCTTCAAAAGTAGAAAGCTGCCTTCAACTCCTTGAAATTTCAGAAGCAGCTGTTCACAATAACTAGTAATAACCCTGCTTTAAACTCTGTGCCCACATGTGGCTTTGCAGACCCTTTCTGAAACTCTTGGTTGTACTTCAGCAAGATACCCAACATGCTGCAGAGGTTGGGAAAGCAGTCTCATGTAACCTATTGCTTGCTTCTGGCATTATGGTTGTTTAACAACTGAGGTGGCTCTCTACCATAAACCTAGCCTTTCAGATAAGCATGTTAATCAGGAATGGGTGAAAACTTTGGAAAAGCAAATTCCCAGAGACTGAGAGCAGTTATGGGTGATGGATTAGTAATTAAATGGGATCAGAAGGAATCAAAATGGGACAGGATCAAAATCCTGCCCTTCACTTAAGCACAGGGTGTTAGCTGGGCTCAGAGATGCTGCAGGCTGCTACCAGTTCCTCTCATCAACCCTCTCCCAATTCTGAGTTTCAGGGCCTGAATTCATCTACAAAGTCTGTGCTCTCTTCCACACCAGAGGCTCAGGTGCCTGTGTTCAAGTCAGGTCAGGAAAACTAGCCACCATTTCACAGCTGTGTACTCAATCTGACATGCCCTGGTCCTCAAGCTGGGCTTTTGAGGTCCATGCAGTGCTACCTACAGCGGGGCCCAAGGCCTTCCTGAGGCTGCTGTGCCAAAGCTGCCTCACAACAGCAAGCTTTCTCTTCGGTGCTTTTTGCACATGCCTTTGTAGATACAACATTAGAAGAACAACTTACAATACCTTATGGAGAAACAGGGCAAGACTTCTGGGCACAGCACGCACTGCCCTGCCGTTCTCTGCTTGGCTGCTCCCTCCCCCTCAAAGACTGCATCGTCCTGGAGCTGTCCTGTCTGCGTCTGTGCTGGAGGTTAAATTCAGGCTCTTACTGTAATGAAGGGAAATCTTCCTTTTGCTCTCAGCTTAGGGGTTTTCAACTGGAATAGTGCAGGTCGAGTGAAGCAGGACAGGGATCAGGAACACCAAGCGAGGCAGCAGGGCAGGCCTGGAGACTGTGGCCGGGTCCGACCAGGAGCCTGGATCATCAGCAAGTCCTGTGGTGACAACAGGGCCAAGACCAGGCTGGGCTGCCAGCCTGTGGGTAGGGGTCAGGATCAGGCCTGGTGAGGAGAACCAGGGTCAGATACAGCCCTGGGCACTGGGCACCTCCCTGGGGAGGGGAACAGGCCAAGACTAGGCCAGGCCAGGGGCCTGCAGGTGGGCCTGGCTCAGCAGGGCCCACGGCCAGGCCCTGGCTGTGGGGAGCTGGAGACCGGCCCTGCTGAACATGTCACTGGGGCAGGGACTGACAGACCTGGGGGGGCTGGGGGGGGGGGCTGAACTGGGGTCCTGGGCCATGGGCAGGGTGGAGGAGCCCCGGAGGGGCTGGCACAGACAGTCATGGCTGGCTGGGCCCTCAGGGCCCAGACACACAGTTACCTAAGCACCAAATTAAGATAAGAGAATCATTATATTCACTTTTATATTTGCCATCAGGCAGCAGGATGCTCGTAAACATCACCCACATCCTCATTACAAAACTTCTAAATTCCTGACTGTGATCATAATGATCTTACCTTTAATCAGTGGATACTTGGAAGTCATTTGTGGACTGATAAGTCGCCTCCCCTTTCCTCCTCTCTTCTATAACCTCTCTAAACCTATATAAATGTAACCTATATAACGTATCTAAATTCAGCCATCTTTAGGGCAAATTGCATTACTTGCTCAAGTGTCTATTCCAAAGCCCATTTTCTTTAGTGGATAGATTCCCAGAGCTGGGCTCCCTCCATAAAGCAAACAGCTAATCCAAGCTATCACTTGGCCATTCCCTCAAAGGTAACTTTACAGGAAATGTCAGAGTCATTGATGGCTGTCAGTATTCAGAACATTAGTTTTAATTCCCTCCCAAAGGGCAGTACCTCCTACTGAAAACACTAACTATGCATAAATCCTCCTGGAAAGGTGTATGCAATGTAAATTTTTGTTGTGTTAAAATACAGAAATTAAGGTGGATAAGGATCACTTGCTGATTAAAACGTATGATTCCTTCCGAATAGAAGTTAGTTGTAAACACATTTGCCTATTTTCTTTTTATAGATAAGGTCTATGCCATACCCACAGATATAATAAAAGTGGTTTCCTTAGCAACCATCAGATTCTGAAGGAAAACATAAATTCAATATTTCTAAGTAACAATAACAGAGAAAACCAATTCCAGAATATTAATTTCCATCTATCCTAAAATTATTAGCAACTATTCCAAACTGAATTACAGTACACATTATTATCCTTTGGAGAATAAATCTCTCCAAATTAGTTTAGTAAATTTTCCAAATTAGTTTGGAAAATTAAATTAAAATCATTTGCATATAGGTGGTAGTAAACAACTTTCCACTTTCCATCTACCTATTGCAGCATTTTAAATTTCAGTTAGTATTTTAAACTTCATTAAAACCTATTAATGATAACCAAATCATTTGTGTATTGCTAAAACAGCATTTACCAGTGTTTTGCTCATAAAGCACTGAAGCAGACAACAAGCTGGTTTACAGCCTCAGTTTGCCTTTGCTGGATCCACTAATTTAAATTTACAAAAATTCAAAATAACACTGCTGACTCCCATCTATGTGAAGATAAACTTTCAAAAGGGAATTGAACGTGTCCTTTGTAATGAGATTTTCCTAAGTGTGCAAACAAACAGGATGAAAGAATAACTGCTCTAAACTTTCTCAATCCATCTTAACCCACTTCTGACTTTGAAGCCAAGAATAACAGATTGTGTTAACTCTTTAGCTACAGAAGAGTTTAGTAATTTGAGGAATCTACTAAATGTAGTAAACACTTATTCAGTTTCATATTAGCTAAAGGAAATTACAGAGATTTTGTTTACTCTGAGAAGTGCAGGGTGCAGACATTGGTATTCATTTTCTCAGCATTTTGACTTGCCTAATTTAGAAATTAAAAAAATGGCTCTGCTCTAAGTCTCCTGAGGAGACTAATCATGAACATCAAGAAAGGTTTTGCTGGTTTTTTATCATCCATAACCCTCATTTACCCTATTGCTTTTGTAATACCCTATAACTAATCCAACAGATTTTTCTCCACTCCTGTCATTGGAATCAAGTCATTATATCTCACCCTGCAATTTTCAGAAAAAAAAGATGCCAACCCTTAGCATGCACTAAGCTGGTGCCATGCTCAAGGTCTCAGCTTCTATGATCTTGGCCACACCTTTGAGAAACCAGGCCTGTTGACAGCTGATGGGGCTCAACTGACCAATTGGGGCAAGAGTGTCCTGGGCAACAAGCTGGCTATACTTATAAACAGACCTTTAAGCTAGATTTAACAGGGGGAAGAGGATGGAGTTCTAAGCACTTGAGAAGAGCCAGGGGCTGCTGAGGCATTAGGAAGCAACAGGGAAACACCTGTGAATTGCCTCAAGGGAATTAGGGTGAACTCCTCTAAAAGGGGATGTGGCCTATAGCTCAGCCAAAGAGCCTCTATACCAATGTATGCAGCATGGGAAACAAACAGGAGCCGGTAGACGCTGCCCAGATGGAAAACTACGACCTGATTGCTATCACAGAAACTTGGTGGGATGATCACATGACTGGAGTGCTGTGATTCATGGCTATAAATTATTCAGAAGGGACAGACAAGGAAGGAGAGGTGGGGGACTTGCCATCTATGCCAAAAATGGGATTGATTGTACAGAGCTATCTTTGAAGAACAGCAATGTGCAGGTTGAGAGCTTATGGGTGAAAATTAGAGACCAAGCCAACAAAGGAAACTTTGTGGTTGGTGTCTACTACAGGCCACCTGATCAAGAAAAAGAGGTTGATGAAGAGTTCTTTCTTCAACTGCAGGAAGCATCATGCTCACAGGCCCTGATCCTGATAGGGGATTTCAACTGCTTGGACATCCACTGGAAGAGTGGCACAGCGAACTGCAAGCAATCCAGGAAACTACTGGAGTGCATTGAGGACAGCTTCCTAATACAGGTGATGAAGAGCCTGACCAGTGGAGAGGCACTGCTGGACCTGATGATCACTAAAGCAAAAGAACTTCTTGGAGACGTCAAGACTGGAGGTAGCCTGGGCTGCAGTGATCATGCCCTGGTAGAATTCTCATTCTTGAGGGGTACAGAATGGTTAAAAAGTACAGTCAGGACTCTAAACCTCAGAAAGGAAAACTTTTGGCTGTTTAGGGTGCTAATGTGTGGGATCCCTTGGGAAACTGCCCTCAGAGATAAAGGAGCAAACAAGACCTGGGAGATATTTAAGACATTTTTCTTAGGGTGCAAGAGCTCTCAATCCTGACATGCAAGAAGTTGGGCAGGGGAGCCAGGAGGCCAGCTTGGCTAAGTCAGGATCTCTTAGCCAAACTAAAACACAAACGCATAGGCAGTGGAGACAGTGATACACGTTCTGGGGAGACAATAGGGATGTAGCCTGGGAGGGCATCAGGAAAGCCAAGGCACAGCTGGAGCTGAACTTGGCTGGGGATGTAAAAAAATACCAAGGGTTTCTTTCAGGTACATAGGACAACAAAGGAAGATGAGAGAAACTGTACCCTCCCAGTGAACAAAATGGGAGACCTTGTTCTAACCGACATGAAGAAGACTGAGGTACTCAGCTCTTTTGCCTCAGTCTTCACCGGCAAGTGCTCTAGCCATGCCACCCAATTCACAGAATACAGAGGCAGGGACTGGGAGAATAAAGTACTGCCCACTGTAGGAGAAGATCAGGTTCAAGACCATCTAAGGAACCTGAAGGTGCACAAGTCCATGGGACCTGATGAGATGCATCCGTGGGTCCTGAGGGAACTGGCAGATGAAGTGGTTAAGCCACTATCCATCATATTTGAGAAGTCGTGGCTGTCAGGGCAAGTTCCCACTAGCTGGAAAAGGGGAAACATAACCCCCATTTTCAAAAAGGGAAAAAAAGGAAGACCCAGGGAACTACAGGCCAGTCAGTCTCACCTCTGTGCCTGACAAGATCATGGAGCAGATCCTCCTGGAAACTATGCTAAGGTACATGGAAAACACACAGGGGCTCTCATGTAGGACTAGGTTTAATCTAAAATAATTTCCAGTCAGTGGTAATACTTGTTTCAATCCCCCTTGAGTTTCAGTAGGTGTCTTTGGATTTGAAACCTCTGATGCAAAAGCACTGAGATAGCATTCTGTCCCAAGAAACTGCACCAAGTTTGCAGGATTCTCATTTGTTAAATCTGAAACTTTGCTTCCCCCCAGCCCCCAATTCAAACACCAAACTCCGTTCTAAACCTGGACGTTTCCTACAAGAATTTGCTTCATAATTCATTAAAAACAAAATACATAGCTATGGTTTATATGACAGCTAGAGCTTGATGCTCTCAGTTGAAACGTAGCAACATGTTTCAGAACCTGACTTTTTCTATGAGTGAGAAAAACAAGTTTACATTATTTTGATGACAGCTGACAAATGCTGATTCTTCCCTCTGTCTCAAGTCTCAACTATGTGTGGGATGGAAGGAGTGGCCGTGAAACCTGTTGCACAGCCACCCAACTCAATTTTTATGAATTTAATACTGCAGATAAGGCCATACTTCTTGCAATAGCATAAGACATTTCATGAAATTCTTACTGATCGATGATGAAACAAAAGAGTTACTGTCCCATACATGTTTTGTTCAAAAAAACCCTTTCCTACCTTTACATTCAATTGGATATGGCCCATAAATTCAACTTCTGTCTGAAAGTTCATTTGTGTAAGAAGCAAGAAGAATTCGTATGTCTACACAAGAATAATTCTGCAATGACCTTCTCTGAATGTTTTAAGACCAGTTTGCACTGCTAGTAATCCAGCATGAGACCATACTTCACATATTCAGGTAAAGGCCAATGGCTTAGACAGATAATGTTACTTTGTACAAGCTCAGTTGTTGGAAAACTTCCATTTACTTCCTGTGTAGCAGATGATATCTTAGCAATGGAAATATTAGAAGCACCAAAAATTAAAGAAGTCTTAATTTTTGCAGGTATAGAAGTGAACAGTCTTTTCTCAATATAAATTCTGAACAGCTTACACAACAGGACAAGGATTTTTGGTATATGTAATTACAAGGTTTTTCAAACATTATAGAAAACTTCATTCTGACAATCACAGAGCACAGAGTGGGCAAAATGTAATTTATATTAGTACAAACCCCTGTAATTTCTAATCTCTTAACAAAAAGAAGATACCGGGAAAAAAAAGACAGAACTAGGTCACTCTTCACAATGGTGCAGTAAAATGTGATGATGTGGTATATGCTAACAGGTTTAGAATTGGGAAAAAAAAGTTAGTGGCTATTGTTTCCACACCTGGTTACATATGTTGTTTAATACATGTATAGTTCACAAAAAATGGTTATGTTTCTGGCATTAATAAAGGCATATAGCATTTTGAAATATTTTGTGTAAAATAATGGATTGAGCTGTTCACACTCCTGGGTGAGATATTTCAGTAGATCTGTACATTTTCCCCAAGGTACCAGGACTCTATGAAAGAACTAATGCAACAGCTGTAATTAATTTTCCTTTGTTCAAAACCAAATTAAAAACTACTTAATCAATGGATGCCAGAATATAGACCCTCAGAGAACTTTGATATGATACAAATACTTAAAAATTACATAGAAACAGGCAGAAAACTTTCTTTGTAGGATCAAAGTAAGTCAAATGAGTTATATGAGGATGGAAATTAAATTGATCCAATTATTAATTCCTGTCCCCACACATTTGCAAAGAGGTATCAAGTCAAATCTCTGTTCATCCTTTCAATTGAAGAAAAGTATTTTTGGAATCTCTCCTTTCTGGTGCCTTGATATTATTGACTACAGTTTGTCAGAAATCAGAAAGTTTTATTCAACAAAAATAATTTTGACACATTTTCTGCAGAAAATACCAATGCTTTACCTGTTTTTTTTATGAAAAAAGTGCAAGTTTTCAGGTTTTTTTTGTAAAATCTTGCCATTTTCCTGAGAAAGATACATTTTCCAAATAAAGTTCCTTTCTTTAAAATCAGCTCTGTTGTAATTACTGTTAAAGAGGAAAAAAGTTAAAGGATGAGCCATACCTCTATTGTTGTACAGTGTAGATGGCACAGTTTTCAGACCTACCAGAAAATCCAAATGCTCTGCTAATTACTTTGGACACTTTCTGTACTGGGTTTAATAGTCACAACATTCAAACTTTGTATAACTTGCTGCATTCCAAGCTGTGCACCTATTGAATGAATTCAGTCTGTTATTTATTGTGAGAACCAACAGTAGGTATCTCCTAGAACTGAGTAATACCTGTGAATGAGAAACATACATCTGTGTTTTGAGAGTTACCTTATTAACAGAAACAGTGTAGTAAAGTGAGAAAGGATAGACAAGAACAGGATATAAAGAGAAGAGTTGGGGAGAGACACTTGGCAACAACAGCAAGAATATATCCATTCACACCCACAAAAGCCAAATCTTCTCTTACATTTCTCAGAAAGGGACAAGGGATTCATCCTTTCTTGAAATTAAAATTTAAGAGTTAGAAGTAAAAAGCCCAGTAAAGTCAACATTGTACATTACCTATAACCCGGGAGAAGAAAACTCAACATTTTATATCAGCCATAACCTTTGTATGTTTGTGATTCTGAACAGGCACACTGAACTAGTTTCCTGAGCAGTTCAGCTAATGGAACCTGTTTTCCCATGGATCATGTCTCCTGTTTGATTGCAACACCCACCTGCTTTTTCCATAGATGAGGTATGTATAATGACATTTTCCCATGAAGACTCTCTAGTGGCTGATATGATTTGGTGGCTCATCAGTAGTTTTTTCCCTCACTCAAAGCCATTTGTGCGTCTCTTTTATGGACCAGAAAACTCTTTTTTTCATGAAATATGCAGCGTGTTTTAAGAATTTTAGGCCTCTGCCATGTTTGATTGAAATTGCTCAGCAGATTGAAAAGTTATTCAAGAAGGGATAGATAGACAATTAATGTGTAAGGTTTACTTCCTTAGACATCGGTAAAAAAATTTACTAGTCATTCTCTGACATAGTGGCTGTTTCTCAAGAACCCATAAACACACAGAACTCTCAAAGTACCCTTCAAGATCATTGTTACCTTCCAGAGCTACCAAACATGTAGGAAAAAGATGAAACTTTGTGTAAAACCCCTAAAAAATACTTCAGTAACAACCAGCCCTGAGTATTACTGATCATTCAAAGTAGTAAATCTGCTCAAGTTTATCAGGTCCAGTTTTAGCATAAGGATTGCATAAGCATTTACAGTTTCAAAGGTTCTATTGTTTGATTTTTAACTTATAATAAACAGGAAACAAAGGGAGATTAAAAAATTATCAGATTTTAAAACTATTTGTATAAAATCCCAAGCAAACTTACTAATTTTTCTGCAGTGTGTGAGAATGTAAGTAGCAAGTGACAACAAAACAGCAAGAATTAGGGACCCTAATGAAGGAAAACAAAAGGATCAGTGAAATACTATTGTTTTTACTGTGTTCACATCCCATTCATCCACTAGAATAAGAGTAGCATTTTGTTCATCTGCCTCCATTAAAGTTCCTGGTTTATAAGCAAAAGAAAACAGACATAGCAGTATAAAATGTAAACTTCTCATCCCACAGAAGTTCTGGCCTCCCAGCCAAAAGCTGTTCTTCAGGGTCATGGTATCTTAATTTTTTGAATGACTAATATGACAAATATGGGTCAAGAGGAGCTTAGAACATGCCTATGAAAGAGAATTGTCATTAGGTGTGCTTCTCAATACCTGCAACTGCAGCTACAGTAATTGAGTCTCTCAGGTACTTTGATGCTGAGCATAAAAGACTGGCAGACTCCTTTACATGTCTCCTATGTCTCCTTTACATAGTATTTAATAGCTGAAAGATGTATCAGCATTCTCACAAGATCGCTATCATTTTATTTTGCTTAATGAATGATAATATTTCACTCTTTTAAAATTTTCTTTCTTTTTCCCTTATTTTGCTGTATTGGAAAGATTACTTTAGAAGCAGAAGTTCTTTTGCTCTAGAATAAGCATAGCCGAAGACAGGACAGTTTATGGAAATATAGCATCTATTTTTTTCTGCATAAGTGCATAAGTGGGTCCTATTAGGCTGCCATGTTAAAATTACTTCCTGCAGTGCAGGGCAGAAGTTAATAATTTGCCTTAAGATGACTCATTCACAAAGAAAAAATGAAAAAGAATCAGAAATATACAATGCCAAAAAATTAGAAAGGTCTCATCTTTTTTTTTTTAAATTTGCTTACTGCAATAATGCATAAGGGCGAGAATGCTATTTACTGTACAAGCTGTGAATTCAGTCTTGTTTTCCTACAATACTTGATAACACTTTGAGAAAGATTCATTTTATCATGCTGCTTAAGTTAAGTACTAGAAAAGTAATAATTCATCAGCAGATAAAAGAACAAAGAAACAGTATTCATGAAAGTATACAGAAACTAAAAAGGAACTGTAGAAAAGTTTGCTAAGGGTTTAGGTAAGGTTAAAAAGAAATTTAGTATTTCTCTATAGCAAGCAGTTTTGGCAGTAGAATTTTAGAACCAGAGGTACTGATTAAGTATCACCCATGTACGGGTAACAGGACAGTGCTTATAACACAAGTCATGCCTGGAATGCAAGCATCAAAGGAGATATATTATTCAGAAAAGTAGAAAAATGTATGTAAAGGTGGTAATAGTGAAATAAAATGGTGTAAAACACCAGCAGAGGTTTATGGAAGAGACTATTTCAGGCTGCTTCTAAGGTTCTTAAATGTAATAAATGCTAAGGGATGTGATAAGTGGCTGCCTCCTCCAGCAGCGCGGGGCCCAGGGATTGCTCCTCCCAGCTGCTGGACCCTAGCCCAGCGTGCCCGGGGGTCTGTCTCCCAGGCCAAGGGATGCAGCTGCTGCTTTCCTGTTTGCATGTTCAATCAATTTGTATCCCAGAGGCACACATGCACACACACACACACACACACACAGAGGACACTGACACGGCCAGTCACACAGACAAGGTGCTGCCTTCAAGAGCACCTACATACAGGACTCAGATAAAACACAAGCTCAGACAGCCAAATCCCCTCCTCCTCTTTGGCCAGTAAGGGCTGACATCACTGGTGAAAGCACACACACACCACTGTCTAGGTTCAGAAGCACATGCTCATTCACAGATCCCTTGAATACTGGCACATTTGAAGTTACTGAGGTGAGTAATACGGATATTGGTGCAAAATTGTAACACGGATAATGAACTGGCGTTTCAACAGGTTGTGCCAAAAGACTTGTTCTAATACAAAGATGCAAGATACTGTTAAGCCATTATCTGAAACAGTGTGTATCACTCGAGTGACCTTCATACAGGAGAGATGAACAGAATGAAGGCTACTGTTGTATCTGTTGTCTACAAACTGTTTGGGGGATAAAAGTATGAAGCAAGGAGCTAAAGTTGACGTCAGGGATAAAGTGGCACAGGAACACATGGGTATGAACTACCCATTAGTAAATTGGTGGTGAAATAAGAAAGCACTGAAATTATCAAATTTGCTGAAAAACAAAATTTGCTGAAACAGAAATTTGCCGAAACAGGAATTTTGCCTTTTAATAGGCAAAGATCGTAAGCCATTTGAAGATGTACAGAATTATGGAATAAAGTTGCATGTGACAGCAAGTAGATGTGCAGAGCTAATTCCTTTCCCTTTTTACTGTCATCTTATGTACATATAATAAGCAGCTTCATTTTAATGATATCCATACACAAAAGCAGCATTGAATATCACTGCTCCATACTCTATTTCCAAATGGATTCAGTTTATTAACTTGTATTTATAAATATTTATCAGACATATAACATGACTGGCTTGACAGGAACAAAACAGATGGAGCATATCGAGTTGTAAATATAAATACTGAGACACTGAAATCATTAAACTCAACAGCACTTTGCCATTGAATTCAGGCTGAAGTGAGGACAAGGATCAGACTTCAAAGCATGGCAACAGTAGAAGAACTGCATATGTTTTTTAATAGTTCTCAACTGTTTTAAAAGCCCTATCAAGGTGCAGAAAAACAGAACAGTATTGCAATGCTTTCAAAGGTCTGGGGTTCTGCTGGCAATTGGCCAGATGCTATGATGCTGACAGAGCTACACTAAGTGCTGCCTTCTCAGCCTGATACACAGTCTTTCCTATCTGAAAGCCCCCCTGTGTCTAGTTTATTGCCAAGATTTTCTGAGGAATAACTCCTGTCTTTTCATATGGATAGGTGTACTGGGTCTGGGATGGAGTTAATTTTCTTCATAGCAGTGGTGTGGTGCTGTGTTATGGATTTGTAGCTAAACCAGTGTTGATAACACACCAGTGTTTTGGCTATTGCTGAGCAGTGCTTGCACAGCCTGGAGGTTTTCTCTTTTTCACATTCTGCCCCTGCTTCCAGGGAGTGAGCTGGGTTTGGGCAAGGAGCTGGGTGGTGACACAGCTGGGACAGCTGAGCTGAACTGAACAAAGGCATATTCCATACCATATGATGTCATGCTCTGCTATAAAAGCTCAGGGAAAGGAGGAGGAAGGGGGAACATTCGTGGTTGTGGCATTTGCCTTCCTAAGTAATCGTTGCGCATGCTGAGGCCCTGCTTGACAGGAGGTGGCTGGACATTTGCCTGCCTGTGGGAAGCAGTGAATAAATTCCTTATTTTGCTTTGCTTGTGCATGCAGCTTTTGCTTCAACTGTCACTATCTCAATCCATGAGTCTTCTCACCTTCCTCCTACTTTCTCCCCATGCTGCAGAAGACAGAGTAAGCGAGTGGCTGTGTGGGTGCTTGGCTGTTGGCCAACGTCAACCCACCACAGTGGAACACAGCTTATATAGTTGTTCAAGCTAGAACAACAGTAGTTGATGTCTGTGTCAGGGAATCCTCTATAAGGTTGAATGACTCTGCTAAATCACACTATGAATGCCTTACTCTACAGCAGTATACTGATTTCTTTTAAATATTTTTTACACCAAATGATGTGATTGTTCTCTTCAGTTCTGTGGTCCAGTTCCATACTCAGATACTTTCTACTAAAAGCTGCTTTGTAATTCTGCTGCAGGAAACAGAGAGTACTGTTCAAAAGATTACAAAAGGGGGTGCAAAGTGTGACTCATGCTACACGTCTGTGCAGGAGAGATGGTGAAGTAATATTCTACACTCTTGGATATCCTTATTCAAATAGGCCTTTCAAACACCTTTAGTGGGCCACACGTAACTTATCATTTTATTGATTTTATTATTAGATAACATGAAAGTGGCCACAGGTCATAATAACTGAAGTTGTGGGTCATCTCAGCTTCAATCAGACCACATGTTCCCCATCCCTGCACTCACCATTTTCCCCTGATACTTACCATAGGTTTCCAGAGCTGTGTGAATACCCAGCGGTCATGGATGCTTAAGCACAAAGGATGTTGAATAGTCTGGCCAATGCCTTCTTCTTGAGGCAAGTGGGAAGCACAGATATGGTTATCTAAGTCTGTGTGTTCCCTAGCAGTTTCTTCCAGTGTGCTACCCTGTTATTGCTCAGACCTGCCCTAGCTATGTATACAAATATTAAACTGTGTACATGTTCACACTCAGAGTATGCATTGTCATTCCATAGTATCCAAAAATTTGGAAATAAGGCTGAGAAGGATACCCCTCTGATAGACAGCCACAGTTATGAAGCAAACTATTGGATTAATTGCAGAGGTGTTAAAATAAAACTGTGTGATGACTGTGTGATATAGGAGGCTTCTGTCTGGCATTAGAGTCTGTGAGTTTGTGGCTACATGGCAGAAAGTCAGCAAAAGCATGTGTACATTTACTTCATAAAGTAAGGTAAATATCTGTTTAGGAAAAAAATTATTAAAATCTCCTGTAAGCATACACCCTATTCATAATGACCTTTACAGCCTTTTGATTTTAAGATTCATAGTGTCCACATTTTCTGCACTAACCTTACTAAACATATTTTTAATTCCATTAAAATCCTTAGCTTTGAGTTCTGCATAAAATATCAATATTATTGATTCATCCTTTTTCTCTCCTCAGGGCATGGTTTAATTTCACATCAATTTGTGTAATGAAAAAACGAGTGAATCTGCCAGAAATGAATGCTAAGAGAAAATGCTAAAAAATCAATTAAAACACATTATCAGCTACAAAGATAGTCATATACTTTTACTAAGGAAGGAAGATAGAGTGCAATATAGAAAAGCAGAGCTGATCTGATACCTGTTTCCACTAGCAGATTTTGTTCTTCAGTTGGCTACAATGGTTTTATGCTGATGTATTAGAATTTAATTTGCCCACTATCAATATTAAATTCATGGAAGATTAAGTAGACAATTAAGTCCAATGGAATGAAAACTAAATTGTCAAATTAAATAATCAAAAATATTTTTATCCCTTTGTATTTTGTTAGGTATTTATTTTTGTTTCATCAGCATAAACCATTTGTACTGTATGACTTCTACTCACAGCCAGGACAATCAAATATAAAAACAAGTGCATATGTTTTAGATACCCCAGAAGTCCATTTTAACAGTAGTAGATACTTTTTTCTCAGAATGAAATCTTGCTCTTGATTAATCATTGAAAGACTTACCACTGAATTCAGTGGTTACAGGAGTTTACACAATGAAGTATGCATAAAAATATATTCATCTTGTAGAATGCTAGAGATGTAGGCTGGAAGAAACATCTAGCCCAACTTTCCACCTGAAGTAGGACCACTTGTCTAGCCAAGTCTTGAAAACTTCCAAGGTTGAAGTTTTTATAGTCTCCCAGGGTAGCTGTTAGACTGCTGGTGGATCAAAGTGATGCTGTTTAAAGTCTGACCTTCAAAACCCTTAAGACTGGAAATTTACATGGAGTTAAGAGCATCAGGTGCTTAGCTATTCTCAAAATCAGATCCTTCTTCTCCTCAGAGAGTTAAATTCTAAATTTTTCAGTTGCAGTCTCTCTGTTTCTTTAACATGTGGTTTACTGTTATGATTGATTGGCACATATTTTATGATCATGAAGGTCATGCCAATCTTCTGGATAACATGGCCCGATTCCAGGACCCACTGGATTGCCAAATGCCAACACCATAAATGTAAACTAGTATTTCCTTAGGATCCAGGAAAGAGAATCAAAGTGTTAGCTAATATGCCTTCACCAACCTCTGTTACCTAGATGATGGGTAGCTGAGATCTGAAATGATATTCTGTTAGCTGGGACCTTGACAGAATGTTGTTATTAGGAATGAAGTGAAGCCTAATTAGGCTTTCCCTAATGGAAAGTTTTCAGTAGAATTCAAAAAGATAATTTTCATCTCATATAATGCAATGTGTTCTTAAGCTGTCATTGCATTTTACACCAGTGGTAGTTAAAATATAGTAAGTGGGAAAGGATCCCTAAGTATATGTGATGTTCTGATTGTTTGGCATGTTTTGTCTATGTAAGGCCAAGAACATTAATATTTCAGAATAATATGTGATTTTATTAAGTCAATAAACAAAGCCTTTGAGTACTTTTACTTTCTTTTAAAAATAAATGTTGAAGCTTTTGTTCCCTTCTACTGCAGCCTTTATGAACACTAACCCTCCAAATCTTTATTCTTTTAAATGTAAGATGCTAGTGTACCAAAGTGGAGGCCAATAGTGCACAAAAAGATAAGCTTTTACACTGGCAATTCCAGAATTCTATGAAGTAAAATTATTAAGGATTTTAAAATAAATGGGCAATTTATCTTAGGCTAGGATGGTTGTGCCAATTTCATTAAGCAAGAAATTTACTTGGTAGTCCATCCTTATAGGTGCCATAAAATGCTGCATTTTCAAAAGTGTTTTAAATGTTTGAAAGTGCAGATCATTTGCCTGTGATATTTTCAAAATCACTGTAACAGATTTGACATACAATGTTTTTGAAAATCCCAGTGGAAACTGCCTACAACTGTTGAATATCTCATCCCAACAGGCCATCCACCTAACAAACTACAGCAGTGAACTATCACTGAATAACAAAAGCATATGCATGCCTTTTGTCCCTTACTATGTCTTTCTACCTTCCTTTCATTCCCCAGGTGATCTACAACACAAACATCGTCCTAATTCCGAAGTTTATCAGTAAATCATGAATACAAATGAGTTTCAATGTAAGAAAGACAAATATGGAATTTAAAGGTAGATTTCTTTCTCTTTTTTAAATTTCTTTTCAAATTGATATAGCTTCTTCAAGTTTAAAATCAGAGGAAACTTCTACAAATATTTTTAGTGGCCTCTGTATAACACAGTCCATAGGACTTTCCTGTTTTATCCAAAGGTATCCCGAGGGAAGAAAGTAGTTTTCTGTCAAATGGTTGTGTCTTGGTTTTCCTCTTTGTTAAAGAGGAACCAATTTGTTCAAATCTGTCCTGGGGGTAATATTCAGAAATATAGCCAGTATAGAATACAGACACTAGTAAATCGGATTTATGGCCCTAAAAAGTTGGCTGTGAAGGCATGCAAGTTGAAGCTGAAGAATAGCCTAGAATAAAAAGAAATGGTAAGTTGTTTTTTTATGACGAGGTTATCTTCCTGCTTCTTATGTCATGGATGTTAATGTGATCCTCCTTCTCATGGGCATTTACAATTAGATAATGAAATCATAATTGTTACCTGTATTCAGGATGTTTGAACTCATAATGAGGATTGAAAAATCTATTTTGATCTCTGCATCTCTAAAGTCTGACAGTCAGTTAGAAACTGTATGTGATTATACCTTCTTCTGTCATATCTGTGCACACAGTTGGAATTATTTTGATAAGAATCTGAATGCATCTGATATATCTTTGACAAAGCAGTTCAAATGAGTTCACCAAGATGTTTTTATGGAACAGACCATGACAATCCTTATAAGACCCTATTTTTTTAAAAGGGCTTATTGAACTAGATCACATTCTTTGATTTTTCTTTAGGTTTCCCATTTTACAAACAAGACATCCCAAGCTAGGAAACAACATATTTACAAAATACTATATACTATACATTGCTCTTTTTTAATGCTTTTGACATAAAGCCAAGATTTTAAGCTCTTGCTTTTTTCAAGTTTTTTTGTCTAGTTTTGCTTTCAAAGCTTCCACTGAGGCAGGATAGACCTGATTTGTAAGTTATGAACCTGTATTTGCCAATGTGACAGCTTGAGACTACTGAAAAGCAGAATCATTGGGGTTAAAATCATGTGGAAAGAAGCCACTATGAAATAAGTTTCTAAAATGTCCAGAAAATATATTTAAGGTACACAAGTATGGAAGTCTAATTGCCATTTTTATATAAATTACATATGTTTCCAAACAGAAACTGCAAATTAATATGGGGGAGACTAAGCACAGAGCTGAGTTTGTTGTAAATTTACATGATTAAAACCAGCAGCAAACAAGTAAGATTGATAAGATGTTTCTACAAGAAGCTGTTGATTCAGCAAAGACTAAATGTCTTGGGGAAGGAGTCTAAATTTACAAAAACACCCCATCAGTTTTCTGGCAGAGATTCTGCTGATGTATCTGGTAGTATGTCAGAAACCAACCCGGCAGATGAAGGAAGGTCTCTGAGTTTCTAGGCTCCTTGACACCAAGACAGTTCACCATGCGGACAGTACCAGAGTCAGAGCTCCTCTTTCTTAGCATTTTGGCATTTTGGATAGAACAGAATAAGTTTTCCTGGTGCTGTTCTAACTGTTACATATTTAGCCAAAAATAAAGCTCAGGGATTCAAGTGGCAAAATCCTCTTGTGTATACTGAGTGTCTGAGTCCAAGTTGATGTGAATATTGACTGTTGCCTAAATAAAGATGGAAGACAGAAAATGATGGAAAAAAGGTGAAAGTGGTAAATAGTTTTATTAAAATTTATACAATACTAGAGTCACAATGAAGCTAAGTCTTTGTGAACACCATTTTAGGATTATATTCCGTATGTTCATTTTTAGGAATAGGTTTGAATGTTTTCATATCAAAAACACTAGCTAGGCCTAAAAGCATGCTGAAATTAAATCTATCCTGTGTTGGCTTGGCCCTGATTTCCATCAAAATGCTTGAGAAAAATAACACTAGTTTTAATGAAAGATAAACAAGAGTTATTTGTAATTTGTGCTGTTTGATGGTTTACAAGTATTTAATCAACTGGTGCTTTCACACCTTTTTGTTAAAAACAATATAACTAACTAAATATATTTATATTATAACTAAAATATTACATCATAAATGTTTACATTTTAAAATGAGGGTTTTAACCTGTGACAACACCAAGAGAGAATACAGAGGGCTACCCATAGATACCCATAGGATACCCACATGGCTGAGAGACAGAAACTCGGAAAGTGATAGAAAATGGGGCTTTTGTTCAGCATTCAAAATTTAAAAAAATCAACAAATTCAACTTACTTAGCAAGCACTTGCTTACAGTTAGCCAAAATCTCTCTAAAATCTCATCTTTTGCACAGTACATTCAACGTTGCAGAGAAATATATCTATCCAGTCAAGATCCAGATTCTGTAACCCGCATGTGTGCTGGCCACTTTCTTTGGAAAAGCAAAGAATAAGTTACTTTTTAAATGTAGGTTTGTACAGTAAACTAATACAGGAAGCACACATATTAAGGAAGTAGGAAGCTCATGTTTCCATCCTTTGCCTGAGGAGATTGAAAACCATGTCTTGTGTCCTGGAACAACTCAAACCATAGAGTTTTTCTGTTCTTTATACTGAAACTGTGCCAAAGGCAGGAAAACAAAAGATTCATTAAGCACAACTGAGAACCTTTTCGTACCATTAAGCTGCAGCATTTTTCACCTTGAAGAATAGATTCTCCTGTTCTGGTTTCTGAATGAAAAAGTTTGTGTAATTTAAAGCCAGCAGCTCTAACCACTAAACTATTAAGTAAAGGGCATTTTAAGGATTAGATGGCAGGTCAGTGGGGTTTTTTAGGACTTCAGGATTGAATTAAGGCAAAGTACAAAGTCTCCCTGCTTGTGTCTTCTGACAGGTGTGGCCACCAGCAGATACCTTTGAGGGTCTGTCATAATACAAATCAGTAAAATGACTAACAGTTCAGAGATGGTCCCTGTATTTTCTGATGCCACAACAATCTTTTAGTATATAAGAAGAGACCTATTGAGCTAGTTCCTTAGTAGGTATACATTAATTATATCTGAATTAATGGTTGTCTTATTTCATATTTTTGTAATGCAAACTGCAGTGATGTCACCATTTACTAGCAACTTTAATGGATGTACCTAATTAAATTACAATATATTTAATAGATACTTGAATATAGACAGAAGAAAATTACAAATACTGCCTGTTTTCTTCTTTATTAAAATATGGGATGTTTTTGGCATCACTTCCTTTCAATTTTAATTTTAATTGACCAAAGCTTAAGAAGTATTCTTCTGAAAGTGATGAAGGATGGAGGCTTGGGGCTTCTTACTGAATTAAATTGGGAGAGTTCCAAAGTCCTTTTCAGTACCCAGATTTCACTCCAAGATCAGTTGTTCTACAATAATATAACTTACAGACCTCTACTTCTTGCAACTGTCCGAAGTTTCTCTTGGTTTTGTCTTTCAGTTTCAGAAAGTAAAATGTCTTTCATTAATTTCAAGTCTTGCAAACTTCTTAATTAACCATTATAAATAAATAATTAATTCATGCTTTAAAACAAAGCATTTATTAATGCTTAAAAAGAAATTAATAAAAAAAACAAAAACAAACCACAAAACCACACACACTCCCCTCAAGAACAGATAAATCCTAACTCCTAAAAGCTCAGTTTTAGCAGCAGCTGATTTTTGGGTGTCTGACAGAGTGCAAGTTATAAGTCAGATATCTAGAGATAGAAAAAGATTAAATCAAATGTGCCTTCTTCCAGCAGTTGTGGTATTTAAAGTGCCACCATACCTTGAGAATTTTTGTTTAATTTAGATCCTTAAATTGCTGCCTTTTGGAGGTTTTCTGCTCAGAACAGTGGCTAATCCTCTCCTCTCCCTAATCCCTCCTGAAGTGCCTACAGGTCCTCTGTATTGTATAAGGAATTTGCATATGCTTAGGTCCATGAATTTTATTAAGCTTTCTCCCAAACACAGGGGAAGTTTTTAACTCAGTAAACACAATTCACAATGGACATTCAGCTACATGAGAAGTGACCCAAGCTAGCCAGCAGGAAAAAACTGGAAATGAAGACATCCACTAGAGTATTCATTGAAGCCAGTATCCCCTACTTCCAGATGGATATACTAACATTTACTTTCCCCTCTCCTTCTTGTCCAATATTTGATTCTGTATAAGTATCTTGTTTGTTTGTTACAGCATTCTTCTGAAACTTACACTTGTGTTACCACAGACAGAAAAGAAAGTTAAGCATTTATATTCCCACATTTTCTCCCTACCCTTTTGGTAAGAGGATAAAAGTCAGGGCTGAAAGACTGGGGAGAAGATACATCTTTTCTGGAGTTAGGCATACTTTGAAAATATATAACAAATGATGCTCTGCAAGCAAAAATGTGGGGAATGCAAGGCAATCCTGGCAGAGTTAAGTGTAGGCAATGTATTCAGTTTCTACCAAAATTTCCATGCTGCAGCAAAATCTCTTCATCAGTCATTTAGGTGTTATGGGAATTAATTTAGTGGAAGTGTAAGAGTCAAGAGACTTTAGATATCAATATACTGTCATTTCACAGTATGTATGTATTACTCACTAATATCTGGCTGTGTCTGCAGAGCATTTCCCAATGAGCAGTTGAAATGCTGTGTTGGTAACAGACATGACAGTATTTAAGAGATGAAAAATATGTATAAATACGAACCCAGTGATGTACTGATTGAAAGCAGTGAGGAAACTGCTCTCTGGGGTTTAGAAGATCTAAATTTGGAGACTTAAGCATACTGTATTCCTAATGGAATAGCTAGAGCATGCGTATAGTTCAGTGCAGGTTTGAGGTCCCAGAAAACTCATAGAACATTTAATAGATAATTAAATTTCATGCCTGAACATTTGCATTCTCTTTATGTAGTCCCAGCTACAGAAAAAAACCAGTAGAATTTAATAAACACATACTAAAAAATGGAAAAAATAGTTAATAAATATATTTTACTCTAATCAAAATAAGAAAATAAGATTACAGTAGCTTTCATGACATTCATTGATCTTATTTAAGAAAAATATTATGTCACTATAGCTTGTTTACCTCTTAATGGTTTTGACAAGTATAAAATATTCTGCAAGAGGCTAGATGATGGTCTAATTGCTACAAATCAGCCACACACCACTGAATTAATTAATTCAGCTGTATGGTGATATGTGTCTACTGAGGTTCTCACTCCCTAACGGTGTATTTCTCATATCTAAGGTTCCCAGTTTTGCAAAAATTAACTTTCGGTAAGAGGGATCCATAGTATAGCACAAATAAAGATCTCACTTGGGTCTGTGGGGTTTTGTGGTGTGTGAGCTATTTCTAGTTTGAGCTCTCAAAGAAATTTTTCTTTTTGTCTCATGTCACTGATAAGGCGCCAGTGATATATGGGTCAGTCGGTATCTGTTGAGCATTGCCAATCTATTACAAACAGGTTAAATTATGACTTTGGTATAGTGACGATTGTAAATTTTAGCTCAATAGAATTAATATCTCAGACAGAAAGAGCTAGTATCTGTCATTCTATTCTATTCTAAAATGAAAGCCCTAATTCCCATTAATATGAAACATTGTCCAGGTCAGCAAGAATCCCAGCAGAAGGTCCAACAAACCGTTCACTCACTCTGCTATATGGCAGGTTCCCAGCATATATTCATTGTCTGATATGTGTGACAAAGGCAGAAATTTCTGGTCCTTCTTCTTACAGCTCAAGGCAGAAGAGCCCTTTGAATGGTCCCATCCCCCCAAAACCAAAACTCCCCACCTTTCTCTACTAATGGAGCCTTTTCTACTTTGTCTCTGTTTCAAGTGATGACTTACTGTAACCAAACAAAACTGGTAGTATTTGTCAGTCCTCTTAACTCTCATACTGTCCATCAGTGTGAGACTTGAACCTTTTCTTTCCCCCACATCTTGCCCCAGCTACGGCCATACAGCACTTTCACAGTGAAGCAAAGTGGCTTGCCTCCCAGTATGAGCTGCACCCAGTGCATAGAGCCTGAGAACAGGGACAATGGGTGATGCTAAGATGCAGGCAGCACTGTACACCTCCCCGGGTCCGCATGTTCCCATGGGACTCTGGGAGAAACACACTTCCAGTCATTGCAGTCCTGCTATTATCTGTTGGCAAGGACACTCATCACCTAACCTCGGCAACCCAGGCAACCTCCCTCTTGCATGATCTAGCTCCCTGTCTGGATCCATTGAAATGCCTGTTGACAGTCACTTGTGCAGGAGGTAGGATGGCCTGGGGAGTGGCTTATGGACAAGTATGCTCTGGGAGGAACATTTTAGCCTCCTATCCAGATATATCCTGGCTTCCCCTTTAGCAACTAAACCCAGATAAACCTGTTATTCTTCACGTCATTTCCAAGGACTAAGAAGAGTATGTGATCTTAACTCTCGTCAGATTTTGTTAGACTTGGTGCTCCTGCAAAATATGCCAACAGTCTCTTTAACAAGATAATTAAACTAGCGGGGAAAAAAATGCTTAATGTGTTAGCTACTGCAGAAACTGTCCTATCACCCTGCTGCACAAATTTTACATTTTAAAAACCCTGACGTGGCTGTAAATCAATGAGCTATTTTTATTTGTTTACCTGTTCATAAGCTGGTGAAACTTTGAATATATTTATAAATGCTCATATCTCCTGTATTAAGAACGGCAAGTTCAATACGAAGCACACCTGAGCCCACTGAATTTTGTCAGATATTTATGTCATCTCATTATCCATCTCTTCAGACTACTTCACCTCAGTTTCAGTTTCTAAATAAAAAACAGTCATTTCTCCTCCTGGTTTGATTTAGTATCTTACTGAATTTCATAGCTGTTTATATGTGAGATAAATTCCCTGTTCTTCTACATCTCCTCTCTACTCTTTAGAATATTATTGTCAAAAAGCGTTATGCTACTTTTGCTGTCTATACAGCTGAATATTTTATCAAGTAATGGACCTGAACTAGGACATCAAGTTGATGCTTCCTTGTATTTTAAATACATGGAGATACAGTGCAAATTTAGATCAAAACTATGCAAAGTTAAGCATAAATTTTTGTAATGATTACTTAATTTTATGTTATTCTTTCCCTTAGATATAAGTGTAAGCAAAGTCAAAATAATCTATAGTCAAAAAAGTTATTACTGGGGAATCAGCATAGTTCTGATCATATTCTAAGTTCATTTTCAAGAGTGTAGTTGGTGTATAGGGACAATTTTATCCAAGCAGCCTCTCCACCATGAAGTTGTTCATTCTGGGGAAGATTTAAGCCTGGGAGAATGACCTGAACTAGACAACAGCTTCCCCTCGGCATAGCCCAAACCATTTGAGGTATTCAGTAAAGCAGGGAAGTGCTGAATTTCTTCAGCTGCTAGTTGCTGCTGGGAGATCACTTGGATACGAGGCAGGGTGGGCAGTTGCATATATCTGGTACAGAGGCTCCACGACACTTTGCAGTAAAATCCCTGTCTCTTTTGTTCTTTGGGGAAAGTTTAGCACAGGGTAAAGACAATTTGGAAGTAAGGCCCATCCACTCCTTTTCAAGATCTGTTTTTCAGGATCAGCTTCTGTTTTGTCCTGTTTGGTGGCATATACACGCATACTCTCTCCGAACACTGACATGCATGCACTTAAACATACACACAGGTTCATGTGACAGAACTTCCTAAAAGACGATGTTCAAACTGCAGCAAATCTAACTATAAAGGCTTGTAGGAGAGCAATTTTATTTCTTGATCTGGGTTAACTCACTGCCCAAAGCATTATTTTTATTATTTCTTTAAAAACCTGGGCTAGCTCCAAGCCCTGTGTCCCACAAGCTTTGAGGCTTTCCTCTATCTTACCTCAACTTCCTTCTATAAAAAGGGAACCTGCCAGCACCCAGCTACAGCATGTAAGCAGTTCTCAATTGCTCCTTCCGCAGGGTTCCTGCAGATCACAGCTTCTCTGTATCCTGCTCTGAACTCTATTCCAGCCAGCCCATGGTGCACCCAGCATGCCATAAGCTGTTGCAGCAGTCCTCCTGTTTCTCTGCTGTAAAACTTCTTCAACTTTTCTGCTTTCTGACAGTTTGCCCTTGCTATGATTCCTGCCTTCTCAGAGTACAATGTCATAGCCTGCCAAAGATGGTGTGCCAAGAAAGGGGAACACATCTGCTGGTACATCCTGGCTAGGTCAGAAGAAAGAGAATTGATTTACTGAAATTTATTTTTGGAGATTCTACCTTTCCTTCATCCAATATAATCAAATAAACTAGTGAAATAATTCCTAAACTGACTATTTTGTCTCCTGTGCTTGAACCCATAGCACACCTTCTCAGTTCTTCCTGATATATGTTAAAATCACACTAACTAAAAAAATCTAAGACACTTTGGAATTGAATTAGTTTTAACTCGAAATGGTTAACAAAATACAGTTGGATTTTCAAGAGCTAAGTTGGATCTTTAGTTAGGAATAAGACTTAACTAATCTATAGTCAGGAGCAAGACTCAGTGTTTGGAATGGAAAACTTCACCCAAGCAGACTTTTATTTCCACCAACAGTTAGATCAGGTCCTAATACTCTAGAAAATGCCACCCTTTGCCTTTGTAAAGCGTTAAAGACTTGGTGGTTTCTTTATATGGAGCTTATATCAGCTGAATAAGAGGCAGCTGGGGTTTGTATGGTAATAAGAGTTAGAATGCATTGCCAGGGATAGGAAAATGAATGCAATAAATTATAAAACCAAATAAAATTGTCAAGATGCATTTTTGAAAACTCAATGATTTTTCAGAAAGATTTTCTATAGCTTTCACAATGATTAGATGTGACTAAACAACTGGCAGAAAATGAAAGTGCTAATTGTGAGTGTCTGGGCAGCTACACAAATTAACAATAAATTTGTGTTCACTGAATGGGAAAGAAATACAAAGACTGTCTTGATGGGAGAATGAAGTCTCACTGCACAGTACAAAACTGTGGGTTAGGGAGCATGTTCCAAGAGTTAAAGGAAAAACCTTGCTTAAGCAGCAGTAGAGCAGAACCCCAGAAAACCATTGCCAAACTTTATGTCTGAGCCTCATATTTTAGCTAGTTTTTATTTTTATCACTTATTACTTTTTTAAGCACTATCTACAGTTATGCAAAGTGATCACTGTGTGGATAGAACTTTTACAGCCTGTTGTATCTCCAGTTTTGTTTTGAGTGATCCCATTGAGTCAGAAGACACACAGTGCTGCTATCGATTTATTTCTCCTGCATCTGTGCTCCTACAGCTTCTCAGCAAGGCTGGTTACACTGATTCTAGACATGTTCAGCCCCAGAGGCCTCTAAGATGACGTAAGCAGAGAATGTCCAAGAAATTGGTGCCTGGGTACACATCAGCAACAGGAGGGGGAGGGCATGCTGGAGGGTGCGCAGCTCCCTGTTCTGATAAGCTCTTCTGATACAAAGATCAAACAATGGCCACGTCTGCAGGGAAGGAGAAGTTACTCCACAAAGGACCCCCAAGCCCAAAGGCTCACACACTGCTCATTAGCCTGATGAGTTTGGGTGCCCACCCAAAGGAGGGGCAAGGATGATAAAAGGGCACAAACTGAAGCCCCAGGTGCGCAAGCCCACTGGAACTGGACCCCTCAGCTGACTGGACCAATGCTGGACCCAGGACCGGTGAAGTCTTTCTCTCTTCCTTTTTCTCTCTCTGTCTTCTTCTCTCTTCCTTTTCCACAATCCCTACACCTCATCCCTTTAAGACATAAAGCGTTGACCAAGTCTGAGACTAAGAGTGGATCCAGCCACCCCTGGGCCTTTCTCTGAGGAGGAGTCTAGAAAGCAAGGGGGTCTGCTCTGAACCTCATGACTCAACAGGAGGGATCTCCTTATTCCCTGAACTGATGTATATGGTTACCCTGGGTTACAGGGTTTACAGAAGTAGTCTCATGCCAACTCCTGTTGTGAGAAACCCTGCCACATACTATCACGCCTCCCCAGTTCAGTTTGCTTCTGTCATGAATAAAATCTTTAACTGATCGTTTGGTGTCATTTCACCTTAATTTAGCTCGAGGGAATTTCAAATTAAACATGACTCCCTGGTCTGTCCAGTCTGGGTCGTGACAACTATTTTGTAAATTAATGACTATTGTGTCTTAATTCACCTGATACCCAGTATCTTGACTATTGATAGCAATGAGATGAATGGCACCTCTTGAAATATGGCTCCAGGATAGTGAAAAATCATGTAAAATTTCTTAGGAATTATTTTCCACTGAGCTATCGCAGAGGGAGGATATAAGCGAGCATCTAACTAATGAGGGTTTTGTCACAGTGCTTGTGGAGATTCCTAACTACCTACCATTTTTTATTCTATTGTCTGAAGCAGTTACTGATTTCTCAACATATGATACTCAAGCATGTGGCCTTGCTGTATCTATTCCAATTGACTCTGTGACTGATCCCTCACCAAACAATTTTCAGAGGCAGAAACAAATTGACAGTGGAACTACTTACATGGAGTAACATTGCTTTGGGTACATTTTTGAGGATGAATTTTCGAATACATCCACTCCTTCGGATTTCTGCCAGGAAGGTTTAAGACAGCTTTAAGGTGGCCTCCAAGAAAGCAAGCATATAGATAGTTGAAATGGGTAGGATATACTATGTGTGGAATTGCAAGGTATATAAAAAAATGACCTATGCTGAAGGTGGTTATTCTAAAGTCCTTAGAGGGATGCTCTTATAGCTCATGGATGCACATATTCCATTGCCAGTTGATACACATATCTGAGAATCATTAAAATATCCCTTCATGAGTAAGCCAAGGACAAGGTTCATAGGCAAATTCATAAAACACAGACCAAAATTTTCCTAGTTATTTCTAGGAACTTAAATAGTTTTGTTAAGTTCAGATTTTGGTTGAAAGAGTCTCCTTTTCTAGTCAATGGAAACCACCTGAGAAAGATTTGGCTCATAGAAGGGCCAAATCATCTTCTGGAGATACTTGATTCACTTTTCACTGGAGGTGTCTTATTGTGTCAATTATAGAAGAAGTCCAGAGCAGCTAGGTTCCTGGGAACCTCAATTAAATACCTAAAATTTGTCAGAGTAAAATGGCTCCAGGAAAATGGTTCCAAAAACTTCAAATGCACCAGGCTTTGCTGTAATTCAGTTAACGGACTTTCAAATTAGTCAGAAAATGTGATCAAAGCATCACATTAAGGCACTATTAAGAGGAATACACTTTGATCATGACTAATGAGGTGCAAAAGCAGAAAAAAAGACAAAACTTCAGTGGAATAAAAAGATAATTAAATGCAAGGACTAATCTGCCTCCATACCGTCTTATTGACAGGGCAGAGGTTAATATTAGTGCATATTTAGGCAGACATTATTATCTAATTCTCTAACCAGTTCTTTTCTTAAAAGCCGAGGCTACTTTTCCTGAGAGTAAAAAAGATCTAACATCTTTTTTAGGTAGGTTATAAATGGATGGCTTAAATGTATTTTTTTTCCAAACCATTTCAGGACTCAAGTGTCAAGTCTAAATTCCAGGGTTTGGAAAAACTGGTGAGACTTTACTGATTCAAGAAAGGACTAGCACCAACAGAATACTGTACCCATTGATTAAGCTTTGCATCTTTCTGTGAGAGATGAAATAAGTGCCCCATTTATTGACAGAAAACCAGAAAAACATGGGTTAAATGCTTTTCCTTCTGAAAGAAATAATACTTTTAATTTTTAGGTCTATCATTCATTTGCCAGATAACACAGTGCCTCTGGTTTATTGATAAGAAATCTGATATTGGTGTGGTTTGTATTACAAAGGAGTATAGCCATGCTACCGGACATCAAAGATGAGGCCTCTGTGCTCTGATGAACTAGCGCAATAAATATGTGTGATAATAAAGTTAGATTTAAAGGGAATTTAAAAGCTGTTAATCTATCACCATTTATCTTCAGCTTTTATTGATCTGAAAAAGGCTGTGCTACCAAAAAAAACAAATGCCTTATAAATGATGCTGAATCAACAACTCTGAAGTATTGTCACAACTGTTGGTAGTATGAAAAATAATAACTATAACACAAATCATACTCAAGGCCTTAGGTGAAATTTCAGCCCAGCAGAACTTTACCGGCAGAAGCTGGTGGTGATACACATTTTTTGTAAGCAGTATAACAAATTTAGTACTCCATTTCCCTACCATCAGCTACATCTAGCAGCAACAATGATGTATAAATAATATATTATACAATAAATAGTATATAATTATGTAGTATAAGTATAGTATGTACTTGAGTAGGTATAGTATAGTATAGTACACTTTAGTATAATACAGTGTATAGTATAAATATACTATGTAATTATCCTATATTTATACTATATAAGTATACTTATACTATATAGTTATATAGTATATAATTTGTAGTATATACATTATTATATATTATTAATAAGATTTTATTATAACATGTATTATAAAAGCCAGATTCACTAATATTTATGTCACCTTTTAGTAATATGCATGTGGTAATCTAAATGATGTGGAGTCTGTAGCCTGAATATGATACAGGATTTTACTGACCACTTCTTTATTGAATAAGAATATTCATATTTTTAAAATCCAAAGATCTGGAGAAAACCTGTCCCTTTCATCTTGTGAGCATTAAAGCTATGAAAAAAATGTAAATTTTTCAAGTCTGTTGCATAGGTAGAATTCAGTTTATACGTTCTGAGAATGTCATCCATGGCATTATGTTTTTCTACCTTTTCTCATTGATGAATGGTGGATTGTACCATGAAATAAAAGATAACAATCCCGAACATGCTTAATAAATGGAAGCGCTTTTAAAGTGTGAATTAGAACTACCCTGTGGAACTTATTGCCAGAATATCACTGGTCCTAAAAGTTTACCAAGGATTATTTGGGGTTGGACAAGATGGCCTCCAGAGGTCCCTTCCAGCTTCAACCATTCTGTGATCCTGTGGTTTAAATGATTAATAGTTTAAATAGCAAGAAAGGTAGTACAGTCATAAATTCACAAGAATTTGTAAAAGATACACTGGAGGGGAAAAAACCCACCTGCATTAAGCAAATTTCCACAGAAAAAGTAGAAAGAAATATTCCCCAGAGAATTATTATTTTGTTAAGCTTGCACTTTAAATCTTTGTTCAAAGAACACCAAATCCCTGCTTTAATATATACACTAAAATGTATTAAGATAGTAGTCAGTTCTGGTAGGAATTTGCAGGACATAGACTCCAGCTACAGTGGAGAATTTACTTCTGAAATGTTACTGGGTTATGTATTAGATTATTTTAGCTAGGCATTTCCTTTCTTTTCAGTTACCTAGTTTTAATTTCCTATTTTTTTTAACTGTAAGATTTTTAAAATACTAGATATGATAGTGTGTTACTCTACCTCTTCTTGATATTAAATGAAGTTGATGGACTTTCTGATCCAGAAGTTTAATTTTAGTATAGTAAAAACTCAAGATCTATGCTATGTGTTCATTCATTACACCTGTATGTTATCTCATTCAAAGAAATGCCTTATTGTTAGAAACTCAAGGTCATCAAATGTAAAAAGAGGACGTGCTTGTAGATGTAAAGTGGGTACTTTGAAATGCCCAAATCAGTGAATTAAGAATATGGTGACAAGTTCCAAACCATTGAAAGACAGCATTTTTCTTTACTATATGTCCTCAGGGAAGTGTGCAAATTATGCAAATACTGAACAGGAAGGGGAACATTTGTAAAGAGCGAGCAAAGAGTCAGATCTCACTCAACTATCCAAAGTTTTTGCTTAGTGTTTATGTGAATGTATTTACAAGCATACCTATGTAATCGTAATTCTCCACCAGCACAGAAATATTTCAGAAAGAAAAACGGGGACAAAAGTTTGAAAATTTTTTGCTCCTTAACATTCTGACAAAGGAATCACTTCCTAAGTGTTTTGGTATACTTAAGAAGATGCAAGTATTTGATTATAAAGACTGCATTCAATATTTTAAAATTATGACGTACAAAAGCACAATTCAGTTAGTGGTAGGTAATTTTTTGTATCTATTTATATCTGTATGCCTTTAGCATACATTCTTCTCTGAGCATGAGAAAAATTAAAAATTTCCTTCAGAGGCAGCAAGTGTTGGGAAAGTATAAGTGATATTCATGGACAAAGAAATGGGTCCTGGAACACTACCTGTTCTGTGAACCTGAGCAATGTGTTAGTCTTATATAAACTCTTAAAACTAATATCTGGAAAATTTAAGAGTGTTGTAAGCTACTCTATGCTGTGATTAAATATTGATGTTTTGTATATACATGGGTCTTACGGCATAAATTGCAGAGCAGATGTTACTCTTTATACCAGGCAAATGACAGTTTTCAAGCTAAGAAAAGCTTTGGCTGGGAGATACTTTATTAAGCTGCATTTCATTGCCATATTTTAAGCAGAAGAGAAAGTAACAACAATCCAACTATGAGAAGATGATAATGGAAGATTTGATAGCTAGATGCTCCTGTAGGTAACTCTATGGAACCATTAGCATGCTTCTCGGTATTGAGAGAGGCCCATCACATCTTCCACTTCCCTTTTCTCCTGCATCGCAAAGAAAGGGTCATATACCCAGACTTGTGATGCTTTCTGGATTTTGTTAACAAAGAGGTTCTTCAGGCTGGAGGCTGATGGTACCCTTATATTTGTATTCACTCTCTTTGAAGGGTCTTTGTATGTACAGTTATTCTCACTTTTAAGCAGAGATTGGAAACTTTCTGAAATCTTAGTTGGACTATATCTTCTTTTGATTTACCTCTTAATTGCTTCTATACTATAGGAGTTGTATTAGCTTCTCTTCATTCCCCAATATTCCCTTTGGTTACCCTAGGTAGTAAGCTGTTCTCATCCTTTTATATGGGCTCCAGCAGCTTTTACAATTCTAAAATGTACACCTTTAGTCCTGAAACTGTCTCTGTTTTAAGCTGCTTTAATTATCAAATGGAAAAGAAAGATTATTTATTGAAATGCTGGGCTTTTTGGGGGCTTTTTGGTAAGGCAAGAAATAAAACATCAGCAATACTGAATTAAGTGACTAAAGCAGCAGCTTGTTCTTATGCCAAATTATCAATTAATTCCTTACTTCTTATTAAAATCTGTTGTGGAGCAGATTTTTTAAAAAAGCAAACAGGTAGAAATCAATGAATATTTGTTTATAATGCTGATCAACATGTCTAATAACCTTTTTTAGCATTTTCATGAGCAGCTGTGTTTTTCAGTATTTTTAAATTAATAAATTGATCTTTGGCCACAGAGTTTATGATTGACAGATGGTGGCTGTGCAACATATTTTGGAACAAATGCAGCTGACAGACTGTAGGTGGGTAGTACATGTAGCGGGCCAATCTCAGTGCTCTGTCCACATATGAATAGCACAGTGTATAAGGTAATTCATTTGTTTGTTTCCTATAATTGAAAATAAAGTTAAATACTCTCAGTGTGAGTACAGAATTTTTTAAAAGAGGACCAGTTCTTCAGATGGTGCAAACTGTGTTCACGTGACTGATCAATCACGGAGCTAATAGAAACATGTTCATTTAGATCAACTGAGGATGTGACCACTAGTCAGGAGTCACAGAAAGATATAAAGAAACTCCACTGCAATTTGTAAAGGTTTAGCATTTTGTCTTCTCCATACAGAATGAAAAAACTTTGCTATTTTCCATTGGTTTTATCCATCAGCTGGCAAAATGGTATCTCAGTCTCTGACTAGACTCTGCAAGATGCTCTCGTACCATGAATAAATAATCTGTATTTTATTGCAAGAGCACCAGCAGGCCATCAGAAAGGTAAAAATGTTCTGTACAGCATTTAAAGCTTTATTGAAAAGAAAAATAAAAATGGACGTGAAGAGAAGGTGTTTGGGCATAATAGTTATGAAAAGCCTATTGATAAAATCTTAGAGTTAGGTAAACATTACTTAATGAAATGCTTTAAATGGAGTGATTATAAGCACTGCACATCAGAACCTACAGTTAGTATTGTGTGTACTACACTTA